>NW_017670322.1:411200-411679 GCF_001879085.1 Nicotiana attenuata
AACACGAAAACGAAAAACCCCCCCCCCCCCCCCCCCCTCATCTTCCCAACCCCATGATCTTCTCCACTATCACCAACCCTTCCACCACAAGAATTTTCTTCCCTAACTATATATTCAATTCTTTGACGATTTTTAACAAGTTTTAACAAGATTCATCACAAATCCATATACAAATTTCAAATTCAAGTTCAAACCCAAAATTTCAAACTTGTTAATGGTATTTTTTTTAATTTTATCAAAATTAATTACTTTAGTAAATTTTTACTCAACAATAATCACGAATTCAAAGTAATTTTCTAGGTCATNAATTCAAACTAATTTTCTAGGTCATGGAACACCAAAATCAACAAGACCTGATTAAAGTTTCAAGCTTTTTCAAAAAGTCAATAATGGTGATTTTTACAAGACACAATGGCTCCTATGTTCTTCTTTTTCTTCTTCTTAGTCATGGGGGTTGAAAAGGAAATGGTTAAAAAAAA
>NW_017670322.1:411686-414319 GCF_001879085.1 Nicotiana attenuata
GGTGAATTTTTTAGTTTTCACGCGCCTCTTTTATGTGTAATACACGTGTGTGACACATGGCAAAAGAGGTGTGTAATTGAGACACTTTTAAAAGTTTTGGTGTGTAATACTATTCCCGTGTTTAACAAATGTGTAAGAGGGATTTGAGTACAAGGTCGATGGATAAAGTATGTATTTTGCCTAATTATATTGACTTCGTGAAAATGATAGAATATGTCAATAATTGCGTCCATCTGCAAATTTCTCAAAAGAGCTAAATTTTAACCAGTGCCTTAATAACTACACATAATATTGACATTTAATCTAGTTAGTGAAAATAGCACGGCCTAGCCAGTATGCGGACTGATAAGTGAAAAATAGTCAGCGTTTGCAAACTCATTGAAAAATTGTCACTATTTTGCTGCAACACGGAAAATTCCAGCATAATATACCGGTTAATAATGTACTTGTGTATGAATTGTCAGCATATTATGCTAAAAGTCCAGCAGACGGAAAGTTCCAGCATAATAAACTGGAGATTGGAGCACCTATGTATGAACTTCCAACATATTTTGCAGGAACTCCAGTATATTATTCTGGAAGTTCACATGTAAAAAATTTGAACTCCAGTATATTATGCTGGAATATTTTTCGGATTTTGAACAACGTTTGCGTTCAGATTTATCTTTACATGAAAAGTGATTAAATTTCGATTTCTTTTGCAAATGTGGCTATTTTTTAATTACCACGTGTAAATCTGGCTATTTTTGAATTTCAACCACCTAGTCAACAGGCATAACCCAATAGCCTGGCCAGGAAATTCAGTGTCAAATAAATAAAAAATAAATTACAAAATGACATTTTTTTTTTGTCTTTGGAATTCATGAGGGTTGAAATCTTGAACTTGTTACATATACACGAATGAATTATCACGATACCATGACAGTGATAGGGTATTAC
The DNA here is from genome assembly GCF_001879085.1 of Nicotiana attenuata. Classification (NCBI taxonomy): domain Eukaryota; kingdom Viridiplantae; phylum Streptophyta; class Magnoliopsida; order Solanales; family Solanaceae; genus Nicotiana; species Nicotiana attenuata. The sequence goes on from NW_017670322.1 coordinate 412,626, forward strand.
AGATAGGAAAGTTTCAATTTGTGGGGAACAGAGAGAAGAATGATTAGGAAAGATACCTCTAAATTATTGAGTGAGACAGCCTATTCTGAATAGATCAACAAATTTTGGCCAGTGCCCATATGGCTATGGAATCTCTTTAGCTTTTGCCTTTAGACCTTAGGAATAGGTCCAATTTTAGAAAATTCAATAGATGTGTACGTAACTATTTAAGTTGAGATTCCTTCTCAAAGTATATAGTCCTACCTCATCATTGCTGTCCAAAGAAAAGAAAAGCACAAGAGCGAAAGGTTATTTACTTTTTGCACGAATATTATATTAATTGCGCCTCAATCCTAAATAAGTGAAGTTGACTATGAATGTTCAATGTTTATATTGCTTTATTTAAGCATGTCTAAGTCCAATATTATGAAATTATAGCTTCTATAAGTTTGCTATATTTTCTACTGATGTATAGGTCTCTGACAAGACTAAGACTCCCGGTGAACATTGTATTTAAAGTAAATATACTAACATGACGAAACCTTAATCAACTAGTAGTTGATATCGCTTATATAAATTTTTCCCTTCCGTCGTATCCTATTTTTTTGCTAGGTATGCATGGATTTTAAGCGTTTGTAGGTCTTTCGAGACAACTTCCTTGGATGTAATTTTAAGCTAGACACCCAAGGGTGTGGCTTAGTGGTCAATGTAGTGGATGAGTACCATGAAGTCTTAGGTTCAAGCCCCAACGGAGGCAAAAAGGCACTAAGTGATTTCTTTCCATCTATCCAAGCCTTGGTGGATGGTGGATGATGGATAGAGTTACCCGGTACCTATTGCTGGTAGGAGGTGGCAGGTATCCCGTGCAATTAGTCGAGGTGCGCCGCAAGCTAACCCAGACACCACGGTTATAAAAAAAAATTAAGTCTATAACGTCCTCATTTAACACCTTCAATCACTTGCACCTTTTGAATTAGCCAAGAATGTTTTTCTGTGAAAAAAAATTCTATTGAATTCCTTTATTTTTGTGCCTGAGCTTGCAGATCTAAAATTGGCTGTTATCAACTGAGCTAGGGTCAACCAAACATATAGTGGACCGAATTTTATTGAAGTTATCCCCTCTGGACCATGTATGAGAAAAGCCAGATAGTGAATAGATTTTGGTTGGATGAGGCATGTTGCACAGCATTGAGGGTGGGACATAGACCAATAATTTCACTTTTGAAAAACCAAACTTCAATCATTGACATGAAATATCAAAGTTGAGGGTGCAATATGTAACATAAGAATTCTCAATTAAAGCTCTCATTGGCCATCAAATAACTGACACACTAAAAAAAGTCAGTTCATCACTTGCATCTATATCATCAAGTCAGCTCTTCCAGAAAATAATGCACTTGAAGATACCCTTTCAACTTAAAATAAATGCACCAATAGGAACAGACAAATAGATGCACTTCTTTTTGGCAATTTTAAGGTAAAAGGATAATGTTATTATTGTATACATACAACTCAAAAATTTCCAACAAAGTCATGTGCATCAAGAATGGAGTGATTTCCCACTTGAGGAAAGACCATCTAAAGCCTCAATAATTACATTGTCTCATAATTCATCTGTCACAGCTCACTATCATTCATATTTTTTCTATTCAAGAATATCATATAGGCAAACCCCAAAATGGAAAAAGGGGTAGGGGGGTAGGGGGTGGGGTGGG
>NW_017670322.1:414339-526689 GCF_001879085.1 Nicotiana attenuata
GGGGGTATTCAACAAGGGAAAGAGAATAGGGTGAAATGGGATGCCTCATAAACTAACCTCATATATAACAAAGACAATTTTACAGCCTCTTCAATAGTATGAAACACATGAGAAACAAGAAAAAATGGAGTTTCTTACAACAGCTATATATTAACAGCATCGACTGGTAAGGATGTTGTTCTGTGAAGTGAATTTGGAAGCAATGTTTTGGTGAAGAAACTCTTTGCAGTACTAACCATGTCCTTGACATTCGGGGAACCTTTAATCGCCTCACATATTCGGGCCCTTGGGGTTACCGAACTGGGGCAGCTTTTATTGACAAGTCCATTTGATTCTGAGCTCAAGTTTTTACCACAATCGGAAGATTTGAGTAGTGTTTCAAGACATGATTTCCTATTCTTTGTTTTCTTTTTCCTTTTAGAGGAACCTGTAGGAGGTTTTGAAGCTTTCGGTGGAAGTCCTAAGTGTTGATCTTTTAGCTCCCTCAATTGTATCTGGTAGTTTGCTTTGAGCCATCTCATTTCCCGCTCAATCTCGTGCTCATACTCTGAAGTTTCATATGATGATGCAGGAATTTCACCTAAAGAACGGGGATTTGACAACGATCTGCCTAAGATTTTTGCACCTGATGTAAGGTCACTCTTTGATCCGGCCTCTTTCCGACCTTCTGTTGAAGGGTCAGGATACAATTTCTCACCGTCTTCAAGGGAATGACTCTCCTCGGATCCCGCTGAACTGCATTCAAAGCTTTCATGCCGATCCCACATCTCTGTGTGATGGAAACCATTCATTTTGAACAAGTTGTAATGGACACCATTAATATGGCTAGACGATGCTGGATCATCAGAACATGTCGAAATAATAGGCCGAGGACTGTTGGAATGATATGTAACCTCTTCAAACCGACCATGTGTAGCAGCACATCCGTTGCATTCCACGAACTGCAAACTCTGAGAAGCTGGATTTTTGGACAGGAAATTCATGAATGAACCAATAGAGGATTTGTCGGATGAACAGTTGCGACATAAGTTAGAATTTGCAAAGCGAGGGGTTTCTTCTATTCCTGGCCCTGGCTTCCAGTCGGGTTCTAATTTGGAAATCTCACCATCAATCATAGCGGCTATGTTTGTAACATCTTGATCAGTTATATCCAATTCGGACACCATTTCAGTTGCAACAGTTAATGCTGTATCATATTCAATATCAAATGGGAAATAAATATTCCTGATACGGCCTGCAAAGAAACAAATCCCGAACCCAATTTTCAGCTCATGATAAGCATAAACAATCAGTTCAAGGAAATAAAAAAACAGGGGCTGCTTACCTTCTTTGTCTGCAATTCTGAGTCTTAAAAATATGCTACCATCTTCTCTTCTCTTCCCTTTAATAGTTATATCCAAATCTGCAGAATGTTCGTCGTGTTCATCCTCGTTATACTCGAAAAGTTCAATCCCAGTTTGCTCATATTCATTTGGATCAGATGCCCATTCATTTAGATCATCAAAACCATAATCGTTGCAGTATCCACTGTAGGAGCCATTACCAAAAGATTTTCCTTCATAATCTAGTCCAAGAACAGGCTGCCTTAGTAGAGGGTTCGTATAATCTAGTTCTCTCCTGGACTCTATAGGTCTTAAATCCGATTCAATATCATCAATTCGGAGAAAAGGGTCGTCCAGAAGCTCTCTTGCTGAGAGCCTTAGAGACACGGTGGCCAAGCATTTTTCAACAAATTGACGTATCTCAGGATCCTTCACTTTGTACAATGAGTCTGGTTTTTTCCCCTAAAAAAATTGAAAATCAATTGGAATGAGCACAACGGGCAAGGACAACGGGATGTACGAGAGATAAGTACTTACAGAGATCACTTTCTTGTAGATCTGAGCAGGATGAGTGCACTCACTATAAGGGTATTCAAAAGTAACCATTTCTAATATGCACATTCCAAAAGAATATATGTCAACTAATTCATTGTATTCCTCCTCATACACTTCTGGTGCCATGAACTCAGGCGTCCCTGATCATTACAACCACAGAAACATATGAACACAAACCATTTTCCATATTTTAGTAAAAATACTCACAAGTTTGATCATACATTCCAAACATCAAGAGAAAAGAACAGTAGACAAAAACATATTAAGAGGACTAAAATCAGCAAGAAGCATACCAACACAATGAGCAGCGTGCGATTTTCGTAGAATAGCAGCAAGCCCAAGATCTCCAATTTTCACTTCCCCTTGGTTTCCATTGATAAAGATGTTATCACACTTAAGATCTCTATGAATTACAGGGGGATCATGACTATGAAGATAGAGAAGTCCATTCAAGATCTGTCTGCACCACCGCTTTACTGCTCTAATATTGACTCTTTTGTGCTTTAGCCTATACCTACCAAACCCCAACAAACAAAAATCAAGAATTGCTAGCTGGTGAAGGAGATCCAGATTAAGCAATAGAAACAAATCAAATGCCAATATAGAATGGAATTAGGATTAAAAACTCACTGTCTAAGAGTTCCAGAAGTGAACATTTCAGTAACAAAATTGATGTTCCTATTAGAAGGATCTACCCAAGAAGTATAGAACTTCATAATATTTTTGTGCTTCAAAGTCTTGAGCAAATGAATTTCACAGTAGAGCCTTTCAAGATCTTCAGGACTTTGTAAGAAATCATAGAGCTTGACTTGGTTCCAAGCAACTTCAATACCTTCATATTCATCGAATGCTCTATAACTGCATAATCATTTGACATAAACCAATCAAATCAGAATGATCCACCTAATAAAAATTTCATCTTTCATCCAAAAATTAAAAAAGCACAAATCTTTAAACACCCCATTTCTATAAGATTACAGTAAAGCTGCAACATTTGCACCAATTATCAAAATGGGTGTCTAATAGTAGATCTAATAAATACCAATTTTTGACAAGGAAAAAAAGAGGTGAGTTTTGATTCATACACAGTCTTTGAAGCTCCTTTTCCAAGAATTTCATTGTACTGCATCAAATAAAGCAGAAAAAGGAATAAAACATCAAACTCAAAACTTTAATGGAGTTAAAAAGCTGACGGTGGGTACTGTTCCTTTTGACGTTGGGGGGGGGGGGGGGGGGGTATAGAGAGAAGACATACTCTGCCATATCTACCAGTTGGATCAACTTCAACAAATTCAGAAAAATCTGGTTCTGTATGTGAAAGACCATTCATGCTTTTCCAGAAATTAATCTACTTTTGCAAACTTTTCCCTCTATTTGCTCTATTTAGCTACCAAGATTGTGTCTTTTTTTGTTCATTCAACAAGAAAGAGGGCAGTGGAAAGAAGAAAAAGATAAAAATCAAATCTTTTCTTCAGAAAATATATCTGTATTTGCAGCTGCAAACTCTTCTTTTTGTTTGGAGCTTTTCTTGAAAGAGAGAGATATAAAAATATGGGAAAGTGAGTTTATTGAAGGAACCATACTTCTTGAAGGGTATCCACAATAAACGTGACTCAACACAAAATTAAGAGGAAAATATTTATTTTTTTTGGGGGGGGGGGGGGAGGGGTTTAGGGTAGAGAGATGAGTGTATCTCTTGCTTTTTATCAATAGAGAAATCATCAAACTGTATGAAAAAGCAAGCCAGCTAAAAAAAGAGATAACAAAAGAACAAGAAAAAGGAAATAAAAAAAGGAGCTAATATGGTCAAAGATTTTATCAATTTTAATTATTACAGTTACTCCCTCCGATTCAAAATAAATGATTTTTTAGCTATTTTCACACAAATTAAAAAATTCACCTTTTAACATTAATTAGTTATAAAATTGACCATATTAACCTTTCTCTTCACATAAACACTCCTAACACATACTCCAACACTATTTACTCCAAGGGCAATGTAGGAAAAAAATAATTAATTCATTCTTGAAATCTGAAAAAATCACTTATTTTGGATCATAAAAAAAAGGCCAAAAAATCACTTATTTTGGACCGGAGGGAGTATTAGTTTGTGAGAGTGCCTAAGAACTTGTGCATGCCATTTTCTCATATGGCATGACATATGAAGTTTACTACTACTATAAAACATTAGTGTCAATTTCTTAGTTTTAATTAAGAATAAACTAATCTGACAAATGAATGCTCTGTCTATAGCATAATTTAAGTCTGGAAAATACGAATTAGATATAGAGGGACCAAAATTATGAGTAGTATTTATTTATAGATTCTCTTAAGAAAATATGAAGGGTTTAAAATAAATATAGTAATTTGGAGGTAACCGCTTTGCCATCTACGCTCTGTCATCCACTCAAAATTTAAGAATTTAGGTAATAGTATTCCGATTAAAAAGGATGAGCGGAAACAGGGAATTTACTAGACGCAATTCAACTAGTGAATACTCTTGGAAAAGCTGGAGTGGCAATTTCTTTCTAGATTCATAACGTAACAGTTTATTTTCTATTGTCAATTCTTTAATTAACATAATTATTTGACAATTTTAATTGTAATGCACCTCGAATGAACACTTTCCGTTTGCTGACTAGTATTGTGCTTAGTTTTCTCCATCCATATTCTTTTTCTTTGACCAAAAAGAAAAAGAAAATCTGCCATACCAATAACATTTCAAACATAATATAGACATGTAAGTCTCTGTGTACAAAGCATTACTCCATCTATTTCATTTTTATAAACTTTTGTTATATTATATACATTTAGTTTATAACACCAACATATCTAGTATTATCCCACATCGTGGGTTCTGGGAAGGGTAATGTGTACGTAGACCTTAACCCCATCTTGTGAGGATAGAGAGGTTGTTTCCGATACACCCTCGGCTCATGATTTATATACATTTAGTTTATGCATTTAAAATCTTCTTTAAAATTTCATATTCAATCAAAACCTTAATATAGAATGAAGAAAAATAGAAGAATTAGGTAACATCAAGTTAAAACAGATGATAAATATTCAATTTAAGATTATAAAAAGACACTATTAAAATTAGCCGAAATTTGGTGAAAGACTTAAGTGGGCATTTGAACATAAGAATTTTAAATTAAAAAAAAATGAATAAAAATTTCAAGTGAAAATGGTATTTGAAAATTAGAGTTTTGTTTGGACATGAATATAATTTTGGGTTGTTTTCAAAGTTTTGTGAGTGATCTGAGTGAAAATTCTGAAAAAATAATTTTTTGGAATTTTTAAAATTTTAGAAAAATTTCATATTAAAAATTTTATGGCTAAAAACTAATTTCGAAAAAAGTAAAAAAGAAAAAATCATGGCCAAACGGGCTTAAAATAGGAAAACAAAAAGAAAGAAGGAAAAAAACAGAAAAGAAAAGAGCTGATGATAATAACAATGAAAAGAAAGGACCCACTGAAAATAAAAAGGTTGCGTCAAGAGAGTGGAATAAATTGCATAATGTAACATTTGCATGGCTTTGATTAATAGCGTATTCGCATTTGACAAACTAATGCTAACGTGCCAACACACTTCCACTTGTTTTTTTGCGTACGGAATTTGGTACGGTTTTTGCACTTTCCCTTCTTTACCTTTTTCTAGATTACCTAATTTTGCCCCTAATACTAACTTTTCATGTATCTTCTCAACTTATTTTGGTAATTGATTTTGATTTTACTTTTTCCCCGGTATCTGAATTTGTGTCGGAAAATTTTATATTGAGGTAAAACGCTTTTTCAATAAAGGAGGTTTCAAACTTAATATTCGAATTCAAGATCTCTAGTTAAAGACGAAGGAATACTTACTATTTCATTACAACCCTTATCGATAATGATTGATTCATTCCTTCGGCGATTCTTGGATGATATAATCATTTAGTTTTGAGAATCCACTTACCCGATTATCCTAATTTAATTAGCGTGTGAAACATATCACATACCAACTCTTTTATCTGGATTTGGTGCTCTCGTCATCAAATATTAGCTTATTAATCAATATTTCTTGAAATTACAGTAATTACTAAATAAATGTATATCTTTAGCTAGAGGCTGGATTTCTTTTAGTAAACTTGACAAATAAACAGGCAAAAGGCATCAAGCATGCTTTATGAGTTTTGACCAAAAGTATGCAAATACTAAGTTGATAAGCATTGCCTTTTGTGTATCTCTTTTTAAAATAGTTGGATTATAATGACTAAGTTATTTTTTTTTAAATCTGGAAAGTGATAGGTAAAAGCCAACTTTTCTTATACGAACAGCCCTAAACTTGCCTGCCCATGTTAAATTTTTTATATATTGGTAGACAAGTGTCACGATCTAATTTCCCTTCCGTTGGGTTTCGTGATGGCACCTAGTCTTAAAGACTAGGTAAGCCTAATATTTACAGAATAACAACAATAATAAATAACATCTAAAATTCTTCTGAAATGAATTCTTTATACAATAAACATATTCCCAAAATCCGGTAGTACAAGTCATAACCTCTATAGAGTTAGCTACCACTTCTAAATATAACTGTTTGAAAATGAGTGAAACAGTTGAATACAAGTAAGAAGGCGACTCCGAAGCCTGCAAACGCAGCAGTAGGTTTACCTTGAGTCTCCTCAGCAATGATCCATACAGCTACTAACGATCAATACCTGGATCTGCACAAAAAAATATGCAGAAGAGTAGCATGAGCACACCACAGCGGTGCCCAGTAAGTATCAAGACTAACCTTGGTAGAGTAGTGATGAGGAACAGTCAAGACACCTACTAGTCCAAATAACTGTACAAATATAAGCATAGGAACAATAGAGCATGATGTATATATAAAGGCTACACGATAAGGCTAATAATACAACAATCACAATATGGAAAAAACAGCAAGTGACAACGGAAACACCGTAATAATGACATAAAAGAGCGAGCGGAAACACAAACCCAAATCCCAAATCACAATACAGTAAAGGCAAGTAATAACTAGAATCTACAACAGTGTTCACATCGGGTCTTAGCCAACAACTCCTCGAAGTACCGAACCTCGAACAAAATTACAGCTCATTCGTCTCAATACCTGAACCCTAACACTTGGCATCATGTGCCCTCATCACACATCATGATCATGCCGACAACTCACCGACTAACTAGAGCCACTCTCTCATATATGACAAGCAAACGAGGGTGTACATCTATACTTAACAATACCAGGGGAAAACTTCTTAACCAATAGGAGTATTTAGTTACGTGTATAGTTGTGCAAGTATTCTAACATAGATCATACCAGCTATAAACGTAAGGAAAAGAGCGGACAGCACGTAAGGCATTTTCTCACCACTTTCACGAGGTAAAACTTATACAGATAAACGTACCATAACACAATGTTAACAACAAGAATGCCCCCGGGCCATCACAAAGCATCACAATCGATCCCTGACATAGCCCACCTTGTCTCTCCACGTGTGCAATAATAACATAATAAGTACCCGCCTTGTTTCGCCACACGTGCATCATAATGTTCACACCTTGTCTCGCTACATGCGCAACCCACATATAAGCATATAAATATCCCGCCTTGTCATGCCGCATGTGCAATATATCAACAGTAACAATAGCACGGCAGAAACCTCGTGCAACCCCATAATAACAACCGCACGGCAGAAACCTCGTGCACTAACACAACTAGTACAACAACAACAAGGACAGTAATACAAGGTACAACGAGTGAATCCACTCCAGAACTTTAAATCATAAGGAAACGGTAGGACCAGTTCACAAGGAATAACGACAGTAAGGAAATGAAAGGCATAAAAGGGAACAGTTCAACAAAGGAAAAACTAACATGTAGTAACGATCCCACAATATACAAGTCAATAACAAGGAAATCAACACGAGTTCGGTAGTCCCAAATAAAGACAAGTCAACAAAGATATAGGTTATCTAAACTCCTTTTAAGGTTGGAAAGTTACGAGGATATTCGACAATTCAATTAAGGAAAGGTGATCTTTGCTTCACTTAAGACTAGACAATTATAGGAGGGGTGATAATAGATCTCAAATAACACAGACAGTTATGAAAAGATAGCATGACAATAGGAGAGACGAAATTCTTCAGTTAAATCAAATAGGATAAAAATTAGGCAATAAGAGTGAATCATGAAGCAATTAATTCCAATTAGGCATGTTGGGGCGAAACTACTAAGCAGGAACTCAGTCATATCAAGAGTAACTTCATACATAGTGAATATAAGAACCTAAGAACCCAAAAAGGCCAATTCCCCACAAATAAGTCCGAGTACGCACTCGTCACCTCGCGTACACGAACTACAATCAACACAGAAGACTCAAATCCTAAGAGGAAGTCCCCCACACAAGGTCAGGCAAGATACTTACCTCAAAGACGACAGACCGATACTCTAAAATGCACTTCTCGGGTGAAAAGACCTCCGAACGGCTCAAATCCAACCAAAATAACTTCAAAGCACAAGTAAAACACATAAGAAACTATTCCGTATCATAAAATCTCAATCTTTAACAAAATCCAAAAATCGCTCCAAAAGTCGACCCCCGGGCCCGCACCTCGGAACCCGTCAAATTTCACAAATCCGAATACACATTCCAATATGAGTCCAACCATACAAAATTTATCGAATTCCGATACCATTTGGTCCTTCAAATCGTGATTTTTCATTTTAGAAATTTTCTTCAAAAACCAACATTTCCCTCAACCCAAAACACAAATTAAAAGATAAAAATGAAGATTAAATCATGGAATATGTTAGATTCTAGGTGAAGAATACTTACCCAATCGATTTGCTTGAAAAACCCCCCAAAGAAGCTCCCAAAATCCGAAGTTTAAAACTCAAAAATATGAAGAAATGGCCAAACCCTCGACTTATATGATTCTGCCAGGATTTCCGCATCTGCGGTCAAGAAAGCGCATATGCGAGAGCGCATTTGCGAGAAAAAGAACGCATCTACGAACTTTGGCTAATTGCCCTAGGACCGCATCTGCGGATATACAGCCGCACCAGCGGCGCCGCAGAAGCGAAAGGGAACCGCAGGAGCGTAAATTCTCCGCAAGTGCGATCGCTGGACCGCAGAAGCGACTATCGCACCTGCGTGCCAGCCTCCGCAGAAGCGTGCTAGCTCCCAGGCCTTCATGACCGCATAAGCGGCTGGGCTCACGCAGAAGCGGAGCCGCACCTGTGCTCCAAGGTCGCAGGTGTGAAAACACCAGAACCAGACCTGTTTAAAACTATGAAAAACATCCGAACCTCGTCCGAATCACACCCGAGCCCCCCGGGACCCCGTCTAAACACACCAACAAGTTCTATAACCTAAAACGGACTCGCTCGAGGTCTCAAATCATAGCAAACAACACCGGAAATGTAAATCGCGCCATGAATCGAACTACGAACTTCCAAATCTTTCAACTTTGAAAACTCGTGCCGAAACCAATCAAATCAACCCGGAATGACGCCAAATTTTGCAGACAAGTCCCAAATGACAAGACGGAGCTGTTCCAACTCTTAGAATCGCATTCCGACCCCGATAGCACAAAAGTCAACTATGGGTCAAACTTCTCCATTTTTCCAAACTTCAACTTTTCCAACTTTCGCCGATTTGCCTCAAATTACTCTACGAACCTCCAAATCCAAATCCGGACGCACGCCTAAGTCCAAAATCACCATATGAAGCTGTTAAGATCATCCAGAACCCATTCCGGAGCAGTTTACTCCAAATTCTAATTCTGGTCAAATTCTCACCGCTTAAGCTTCCAAAACCAGATTCCTTCTCCCATTTCGACTCTGAATCATTCGTTAACTGAATTCAATTATGCACGCAAGTCGATACTCATATTATGAAGCTGTTCCAAACCTTACGCCGCCGAACGGAGCTTGATTTCTCAAAACGACCGGCCGGGTCGTTACAACAAGCATGTCCTGAAGAACGTTTCTCGTAATCTCTTAATCAACGAATGAAAGGATATTCTTGATTAACTTCCCCCATTTATTTTTTTACAAAGATAAAATATGCTCGTTTATTTCCTAGAATTTAAGGTCTCTGGTTTTTCTAACCCAAATAAATAACTAATGAAAATACATAAAATATATCTGTTACAATAATTATATAATCTCTGAAATTTATAAGATAAGCAAATTAAAATAATAGCAAATAAAATATCGCTTGAGTCAATAGACCAATGAAACTGAACATGTGATGAAACAGTACTTTATTGGTTGAAACTTGTTAATTAAACACTTGAAAAGCTTTGGTTGATTCTTAATTTGACTGGACATTGGCTTGTCATTAGTGGCCGAGACAAGATATCCATCAACAAAATCAAAATTTTTTACAGAAAAAGTAAAAACAAAAATTTAAGAAATTCAACATTTAATATGTAATACGTACAAAAGGTTACCTAGTATCCACAATAATTTTTTGGCGAAAGAGGTTCAGAAGTACCTTTTCGACTCCCTAGCTTTGTCCCTGCTTGTCAAATGACACTTGAGATAAGCTAGGTTATAGGACGAATTGGCGTTCAAATAGTCCTTCGTAAAAATAGCATCGGCTAGCTAATTTTTGGACTAGTAATCGAAAAATGGCCAGCATTTGCAAAGTCATTGAAAAATAGCCACTATTTTATAAGGAGATAAAATCTGGACAAAAATATCCTACTTGAAACACGAAAAGTTCCAGCATAAAATGTTGGATTGTGGAGCTCCTATGAATAAACTTTCAGCTTATTATAGTGGAACTCTAGCACATTACGAAATTTCAGCACATTATGCTAGAATCTCATATGTAAAATATTCGAACTTCAGTTTATTATGCTGAATTTTTTCCTGATTTCACTACAACAAATATTAAATTTAGTTACGAAACTATTAGCTACGATACAAAATTCGTCACTAATTCTTCACTTTTTGTGACAAAAATTATAAGTCGTCTTTAAATACATGAACCACATACTTTTCGTGACGAAACATAAAATTTCGTAGCAAAGTTTCGTCCACTAAAGGTTCCCACAAAAAAACGAGTTAGCGCCATTTATTGAGTAATATTAGCCACAAATTTAAAGTTATTGATGACGTATTATTTTGTCACTAATGATGTACTCAATTAGCGACGAACCATCATTTGTCTTAAAATTAGTTAAATTTTAGACACAAAAATTTGCGTCACAAAAAATATATTGTTACTATAGCGACGAATTAGAATTTGTAGTCAAACATTTTAAATTTTAGCAATAAAATTTTATATTGAATTGTGACCTTAGTTTTTGTCACTAATAGTGCAAACAATTAGTGACAATTACTTTATTGTCTCTATTTAACTTAAAATTCAGTCACAATTATATTTTGTCACTAATATATAATTTTAAATGGCTACGACTTACTTTGTAGTTGAATCGTGCGATAATTCGCTACGAAAAAAGTTTGTAGTTGAAAACCAAAAACTCATACTTTGTATTTAACTATAAGTCTGAGTTTATTCATACAAGATACAAATACTTGTTAGTACTTAAAGACTAATTGTACTTGTGATTGAAACAACCATCTTATAAAAATTATCAAGTTCGAGAAACTCAAATCCCGTTTTTACTTAGAAATTTTGGGAATATTTTTTTCTACTTTGAGCAAAATTTAAAGTTCTTATCGGAAAGCATCAATTTTATTTAATTCCATATCGGGAGACAAACCATTTAATTTTGTTCTTTTGGGCCTGTTTAAAAAGTCATGTATAATTATTTAGTTGTGTAATTACTAGGATGATAATTACACACCATGGCATTGCATAATATAGTAATTACAATGACTTGTTTGTTTGCCAAAACGTAATAACAATATAATTCTTACAGTTATGTTTGATTGGACAAGTGTAATTACATAGTGTGAGCACGTGATTTTTGCCCTAAGCAAACTATTCCAAAAGTTACAAATAATTGATTTCTTTATTATTTTACAATTTTTGTGAATTTTTGTTAAATCTTTGTGTTAATTGGTTGCATTTTTATTCATATGAAAATACAAAAAAAGAGTATGCATTTGCATTTAGGGATTTAATTTCACAATTTTAGGATTAATTAGGTATTAATTAGTTTTAGAACAAAATTTAAAGGAAATTGCAAAAAAAATAGTTCTTTGCACTTTTAATTGTTAATTGTTGCATTTATCTTAAATAGAGTTTTAAATAATTTTAGGAGTTAAATAGTTTAATTAGGTCTTTGTTTTGTTTTAGCATTTTATAAAATCAGAAAAAATAAATAAATACAAAGGAACAAAAAAAAAAGAGTAAAAATAAATAAAAGAATGGTCTTAATAAAAGACCAAATTTTGGGGCCAAAATCCAATTTTTTAAGCCCAAAAATCACTTAAAATCGGACCAAACCACAAGCCCAACAACCCTGCCCGGTCCAATTGCCCCATATTCAAAACGACGTCGTTTGGTGGGTTTCAATCAGGACCGTCCAGGTTTCTTGATCGGACGGTCCTGAAGCTCACATCACTTAATATATATATGTCCAAACACACCCCCCCTACCCCCTCACCACTCCTCTCTCACCCCCCCTCCTCAGAGACCCAAATAAACGCCGGCCACCGCCCTCCGCCCTGAGCCACCGCATACCACCGTCCCTCCGCCGTCCGCCGCCGGCCGGAAATCGTCGCCGCCGGCGGCGATGCTCCGATCAACCCCAAAATACACCACCAAACTCGTCTTCCTCTCCTCTTTCCAACCCCCATAACCATTCCCCTCGAATCGTAGCCATATGTCTCGAATATTAGATCGAAATTTTCGGCCAAAATACAACCTTGTCCAAACCGGCCCAAATTCACACCCCACAGTCTCCATGACCCCCTCTATCCAACCCCCAAAACCCCGTCCCAAAAATCTTGCCGGAACTGCTCGAATCTTCGGCCAAAGTTCCGGTCAGAACCCTAATTCACCTAATCGACCCCAAATTTGTACCACACGACCCCCTCACCTCCCTCGTGCCAAGTCTGTCACTGGAAGCATTCAAATGTCGCTGGAAATCAGTAAAGGCCACAGAACCCTAGAATTAGTCAGATAAGTTTTCCATTTTTACTATTTCTTTCTTTCTTTCTTTTTGATTTTATATGTGTTTTGTTTCGCCTTGCATTTATTTGTTTGTGTTTAGTTCAATTTTTTCAGATTTTATTAATTTAGTCTTCGATTTTTCTGTTTTGGTTAGTTTTAGTATTAGTATAGTTATAATTAGTCCAATCATTAATTGATAAATAGTGTGGTATTTAGTTTGAACACATGATTATTAGTTTTTGTAATATGTTTTTGCTAGACTCTAGTATCGATTTTTGTTTTAGATATTCATTTGGTTCTGTGTTAATATTTTGTTAGTTTAGATTAGTTCAGTTGTTGATTGATCTTTGATTCAGTATTTGGTGTATTAATTCAGACTTTGGTTATAGCTGATAATTATAATCCTTCAAATAATTTTGGTTGGGTAAAAGGGACTGGGGTTTAGTACAGGTTAGTAATTTCAGAATAAATAAAAGGGTAATTTAGGCATAGAAAAGGGTAGTTTTATTAGGAATAGTAATTTTTAAAATAGGGAAGGGATAGTATAGGAATTGTAATGGGTATAGGACTTTCTAGAATAGACTTTAGTATAGTTTTCAATAAAATAGGTGTTGTTACTTGGGTAACAAGTTTAAAAATAAGGGACTAAAAGCTGAAAATGAGAAGGACTAAAAAGAAAACTAAAAATCTGAAGGAAGCCTTAGGCTTTGCCTATAAAAGGCACACCCATTGCCTTGTTTAACAAGTTTTACACCTCTGAAAATTCCCAAAACTTTCCAGCTTATAATTTTTCACAAAAAGATCTAGAAACCTTCTTCAGATCTTAATCTCTGAAAAAAAATCCAAAAAAAAGAACAAATTAAAATACAGTAAAAAATCCCAAAATATACTGTTACATTGAAGTTTTCTTTAGCTTAGTTAGTTAATCTGAATTCCTAGCGTCCTAGATTCAATTGCAAGTCACTTTGGGATCCATTCAGGTTATTTTGGTTATTCATAGTTGCTGAAGATATTCTGGGGGTTGCTGAGTCCAATTTCCAGTTTATTTGAGTGTATTCAAGTCATTTATGGTTGATTGCTTAGTTTCACTGATTTCAAACTTTTCCTGGGTTGTTGAATGCATTTCTGGGCTGTTATCTGATCTCTACTAGAACTGCTGCTGACCTTCTTCTTCTTCTCTTTGTCTCATCATAATTCCAGGTATTTTCTCTAACTCAAGTTGATCCAGAAATACGAATCCACATGTACGAACAGTCCTGGAGTTTAAATGATGAAGAATGCTAGATTTTCATATTGAAATACAGATGTTATTGGCCTTTTACAATAGTTGTGATATTCATTCAATTAATATTGGCCTGTAATTAAACTGGACTGCAGTAAATTGTGGAATTTTGGAGATCTAAAACCAGGAGCCTTAGTGTAGTGTAGTTTAGTTTCGAATGCTAGTTTACTTAAATTTGCAAATCAATATATGTATGTTTTAAGTTGGCTGTTTAAGGAGTTCAGTATATATATGTTTTAATGTTGACATCAATGAATTATGTTTTAAAAGATGAAGGTTCTGCATTACCTCAACATAGGTGTTAATTATGTCATGCTTAGTTCCTTGAAGTTCTGATATTGAGTAAAACTAAAACCAGCCAATGATTGAAAGATTAAGGCTCAACAGCCTCTTTGTATTTAATTTAAGCTTCAGATTAACCAATGCACCACCTCAGTTCTATTTCTGGATTACACCTTGTTTGGGCTTTGGCAAAGACCTAAGGTTGGCGGTTGTTGGATCAGCAGAGTTCAAGCCCAAGTTTGTTACGCCAAGTCCACGTCTGGGTAGTATTTTAGGCATTAAACCTGTATTGGGCCAAGTTTGAAGGCCCAAAAATGCTGAAATCAAAATCCTGTAAATTATATTAGGAATATAGGGATTGATTTGCAAATATAAATTTAGGTTCTCATGTTAAGTAGCGGGTTCAAATTAGGAGGGTTTCCCCTTTTGTTTGAATTCGGACTTGAACCCGAGACCCGAATTTATAGATGTAAATTAATTAGGCCCTTTTAGAGACAAAAAATAAATAGAAAATCGTAGTTCGCTTTAGTTTGGCCTCTAAATAATAAAGTGAGATGCGCCTCGCCGAACAAAATGCATAAATTTTGAGGCCCTCATTAAATACTTTATTAAAATATTTTAGAAATTCGGGACATGCCATTTAGCGAATTTTCATGGCTTCCCGCAAAGTTAATAAGGCGCTAGCCACTTTAGGCACGCTTTTAATAATTTTACTTTCCTAAACTCGGGTGCGCATTTCATGCAACCCAAATCCAAATTCCAAAACGTTGAATAAGAGGTGTTTAGGATCCGGGTGCATTTCATGTGACGTGATCCAAAAACACGCTCTTAAACGGCGTTCACTTTCGTAAAAAACAAAATAAACTCAAAGCGGTAAATAATCTTAAAATTGCACTATAGGTTTAAAAATGTATAAAAACCAGATTTTAGCCATTTATGATAATTTAAGCGACCGTGCTAGAACCACGGGATCCGGGGGTGCCTAACACCTTCCCTCGGGTCAACAGAATTCCTTACACAGAATTTCTGGTTCGCAGACTCCAATTGGGAAGTCGAAATTTTCCTCGATTTGGGATTTAAATTAAATCGGTGACTTGGGACACCAAAAGCCAATCCTATCCCAAGTGGCGACTCTAAAAATAAATAAATGATCCCATTTCGAATAATGTCNTGAAATTGATTGCTGGCTGCATAATATCATTTCTGGGTTAGAAAATCATCCAAAGCTGCTGTTGATTGCTGTGTACTGCTGCTGACTTTTTCCCTTTTTGTTTGCCTCAAATTCCAGGTACTTATTTTAGCCTCAAATGACTTATGAATGCGAGTCTGATGTATAGTCAAATTGGAAGAAAAATTGGAGTGCAAGCTGTATTTTACCTTTGTTTAAATACAATGCAATTTTGTATTCATTTGGACACTATAACATGTACATTGATAGGACTGTATGGATTGTGACTTAACCGACTGTTATATGCTATAGAACCATATAAATACTCTGTTGAACAGTGTTAGGCTTAATTCGTGTTAGTCCTGTTATCATGTTTGATAATCAAACTTAAAACATGATTTTAGTTCGATGAAATTAGCCAGTTCATCACAAGGCTTTGTTTGTTACATTGTTTACTCAAAACTAGAGAGGACACCAGTGACTACTCATGAATTTACATGTCCATAATACGATTGCCTAGTTTTAAAATTAATGGATCCCTTATTACAATAACTATAAAAAGAGTTTGATAGGCCAATTTGAAATCAAGATTGTATTTCGTTTAATTCACAATAAAATCGGACATCCTGTGTCCGGTGAGACTTGGGCTTGGTCAAGTGATAAGAGCCCAATTACAATTGGCTTCATAAAATGGAGCATAGCATAACTCCACAAATACAATTCACTCTCAATTTGGGCTCCTGAATAAGCCCACTGTTTGATGGACTCTCGTCCAAGGTATGCTGAAATTCATTATTGTGGAATTGGTTTAGATGCCCTACTTCATAGTTTTAATATAATATAAATTGGGCTTTCGAGTTAGGTGGTGGGTTTAAATTAAAGGGCTTTGTCCTTTTGTTTGAATCCAGACTTGAACTCGAAGCCCGAATTTTATAACATTGATTATTTAGGCCCTTTAGAGACAAAATTAAATAGAAAATCACAGCATACTTTAGGATATCCTTTAAATAAAAGTGGGACGAGCCTCGCCAAACAAATTCATAAGTTGCGGGGCCCTCATTAAATGCTTATATTAAAATATTTTAGAAATTGGGAAAGCCATTTAGCAAATTTCCATGGCTTCCCGCAGAGATATAAGGCGCTAGCCACTTTAGGCACGCTTTTTAATAATTTTACTTTCCTAAACTCGGGTGCGCATTTCATGCAACCCAAATCCAAATTCCAAAACGTTGAATAAGAGGTGTTTAGGATCCGGGTGCATTTCATGTGACGTGATCCAAAAACACGCTCTTAAACGGCGTTCAACTTTCGTAAAAAACAAAATAAACTCAAAGCGGTAAATAATCTTAAAATTGCACTATAGGTTTAAATATGTATAAAAACCAGATTTTAGCCATTTATGATAATTTAAGCGACCGTGCTAGAACCACGGGATCCGGGGGTGCCTAACACCTTCCCTCGGATCAACAGAATTCCTTACACAGAATTTCTGGTTCGCAGACTCCAATTGGGAAGTCGAAATTTTCCTCGATTTGGGATTTAAATTAAATCGGTGACTTGGGACACCAAAAGCCAATCCTATCCCAAGTGGCGACTCTAAAAATAAATAAATGATCCCATTTCGAATAATGTCACTTTAAATGGAAAAACTCCCTTATACATTTATCCTTTGGGGTAGGTGTGTAAAAAAGGAGGTGTGACACATAGTTTAATAATCATTTTTTCATATTAACCTATTGAAATATATCAAATAAATTAATAAATAATATCTTGAAGGTAGTAAGTATCTTCTAATTAAATAATATTATTTCTCAAATTAATTAATCAAAATTGCAATAACTGTTTATTTATTTCTTTACTAACTCATTAAATGTGTGATAACTACATGAACCATATAAGAAATCCTACATATTATTTATAATCAGGTATTTAAATTATATTTAAAAAAATAAAAATATTAAATAATTATAAATTGATAACTATATCGAAAGAATTATCGGTATTTTGACTACCTTTCAAATAAATAATATCTTAATTTAAAATAATTAATAAAAGTTTCAATTATGAATTTAAATTTTTTACCAACTCATATCATGAGTAAAATATGAAATTTATGATTTGTTGCACTTTTTAGATAACGAAAAGATAAATATGAGTTTAAAAGGTATTTTTTTTCTTAATAATTATTTATACTAATGAATAGAAAGCAAAACTAGTGTCGTAAATTCAATTATACTCAAATCCATACCGATCAAGTAATTACTTAGCCAGACAAACATATCAAATTTTATAATTATATCAAATTACATCCAAATAATCCTAAGTGGCTTTTCAAACACGATCTTATGAAAAATCTATGTCGTAAATCTAACTTTAGATTCCAAAACTAGTGTTCCTTTCTAATTTAATTTCGTCTTACTTAAACTTCAATATTACAAGACAATTGGTTGAGTCATTAGACCAATCAAACTGAACATGTAATGAAACAGTACTTTATTGGTTGAAACTTGTTAATTAAACACTTGAAAAGCTTTGGTTGATTTTTAATTTGACTGGACATTGGCTTGTCATTAGTGGCCGAGACAATATCCATCAACAAAACTCAAATTTTTTTAAAAAAAAGTAAAAACAAAAATTTAAGAAATTCAACATTTAATATGTAATACGTACAAAAGGTTACCTAGTATCCACAACATAATTTTTTGGTGAAAGAGGTTCAGAAATACCTTTTCGACTCCCTTAACTCTGTCCATGCTTGTCACTTGACACTTGAGATAAGCTAGGTTATAGGACGAATTGGCGTTCAAATAGTCCTTCCTAAAAATAACATGGGCTAGCCAATTTTTGGACTTTTAATCGAAAAATGGCAAGCATTTATATAAACTTTTAGCTTATTATAGTGGAACTCTAGCACATTATGAAATTTCAGCACATTATGCTAGAATCTCATATGTAAAATATTCGAACTTCAGCTTATTATGCTGGATTTTTTCTTGATTTTTTTGTTCAGATTTTATCTTTACATGAAAAAATGGCTAAATTTCGATTAGTTTTGAAACTGTAGCTATTTTTCAACTACCAGTCGTAAATCAGGCTATTTCTGATTTTCCCCTTGTCGTCCTTCGGCTGAATAGAAAGCCCAACTAGATGCATATAACCAAACAAAGTTGTGTTTCATAACTTAATCCTAATTATACTAATCAAAGAATTAATTGAACTTTATAGACTCAGTAGCATTCATTTGGGCCACTATTTTTTGAAGTCATAATGTTGCCAAAATTTGTATTGACCAAGCTAAAAGATCTGAATGTCTACAATATCTATAGAGGAACTAAGATCTTGTTGGCAAAAATAAATTGATTATGATTAGACTAAAATGGTTATCGACAAGGCCATATTGAAATGGTAAGTGTACTTACGTTTATAAATAGAAGTTGATAAATGTGAGTGCATGTTGTACGTGAAAAAAGGGGGGAAATGATGGTAGAAAACAAGGGAGACAAATGAGAGCCATAGTTTTTATATTTCTTGTTTTATTTAAATAGGGACTGCACATGAATAATGTCTATAAAAAGCATGCAAAATTTTGGACCTCTCACATGTAAGATAGAGGTAGTTAGGGCACAATAATGATAATGAAGACTTCAATTCCACATGTACTGGTGTGTGCTTGAATATGGCATTGCTCTCTCTAAGACAACATGGGATGGCCAGCTTGTTTGTGTAGGGTCATTCTTTTCTTTTTAGGGTTAGACCAAGACTGAATTTGCGCCAGAAAATTTCATATTGAAAAATAATGCATATTCTAATAAAGGCTGACTTTATATTGGTAACTTAGAACTCAAAATCTATGGTTAAAAATGAAAATATTTATCACTCCACCATAAATTTTGTGGAGTTTATGGGTCATGGGGTCATTCTTAACATGTTTGAAAAGGCAACTAACAAAAAAAAAGAACGTGTCAAAAGATAAATGAAAGGGACAATACCAATTGATATTCGCATATACGAGGAATATTTTGAAAAAAAATATTATTTTTAAAATATTCGGAAACTAAATTGCTTCCTACAAATCATATGTATATAGGTGCATCTGCGATCGCACGCGTGTGAAAGGAAAGTATTCAGAATATTTTTTTTGATTTAATCATCCGAAGTTTACTAGATTGAATTAATTTCAATTCGCATTATGTAAATTAATTAAGGGTTAATATTGCTCTTAATAAAAAAATAATTCAGGGCGTGATCTTGAAACTTTTGACTTATGGTAGAAAAATACTAACCTTCCTAGCCACCAGTCGATATCAGAATATTTAGGATACTTAAGGATAAAACAAATTTAACTTAGTTTGTAATCAATTCCACAAGCCAGATTCGAACTTTAAAGGGAAATAAATCTTAAATATTTTGCATTTTATCAATTCATAGTTTTTCTTTAGCTAGTTCTTAAGTTTGCCTTAGCATACAGATAACACATCATGTCTTTCATGGAAGAGACAAAGAGCCAGTCAAGAAGTATTAAACTCTAATTAACTTTTAAGTAATCAAGATTATATTATATTGCCTTGAAAAAAATCTTAAGTTACTTTGTTATTCGTTTTCGTACTTTAATTATTTGACAAACTGCCATTGATTCCGTGAATACCGTACCATATATAACCAAGAAAACTACAAATGAAGTTATTTAGAAAGTGGAGCCAACCTAACATGGAGTGCATTGGATGCCTCAAAGTGCAATAACATTAACTTGGACATCATTCCAGAGTTTAATTTCCCCTTATTAAATTTGGCCATAATACGTACTTCCTCCGTCTCATAATACGTGTCGTGATTCTTTTGTGCACGTCCCTTAAGAAAGCATAATTTTTGGTTATTTTACCCTTATTAAATATTTCTCAATTTATATGTCATCTCTATCAATAACATTATCTATATTTTTACTAAATGTGAATGCAATTAATTATTATGGGTAAAAAAGGAAAAATATAATCAATTTTGTCTTGAATTTCTAAAGTGACAAATAATTTGAGATAACTATTTTTAGTAACCACGACACATATTATGAAACGGAGGGAGTAGTAATTACTTTCTTTATTTAGATGAAGTCCATTTACATCTGCAAATGGTAATTTTCGTATTTGAACTTTATGTGGAATATATTTCGGATGTGCGTTTTACTTGTAAATATTTAACGACGGGATGTATCTTTTTGATTCATGTAAACTGTAAAGTTCATATCAAACACTATAATTGCCCTCGGAAAAATTCACATGTATTACTATTTCAGTGATTGGTATTATTATTCTTTTATGTTTTGTCGTTTCAAACGTCATAAAATTTATTAATTTGTTTTTTTAATTCTTCACCTATAAATAAACTATCTTATTCCGTTATAACAAGGTAGATATATATTTTATTATCCGAACACTGAACCAAATTAAATGCTTAATTTATTATTTAAAGCCTAATTATTTATTATAATTGAAAAAATCAAAAAGTCCAGTTGCTAAGTTTATACTCTAACTTCTAGAAGTCTAATGTCTTTTATTGAATTAGTCCAGCTATATATCTTGATATTATTAGACATTCAATTTGGCCCTCACAAACATATTGTCCAAAACATACTGCGGAATGTGATAATCAACTTTGTTAAAGGGCGAAATAATAGCTCCGATAATATAATACCTGATTTATGATTTAAAAATAAAAATCATTTCTTGTGTATTGAGTATAAATGTATAATAATAACATTGGATCCAATTGGCTAGGAACAACTAGAAGGATCAGATGCAAAATCACGACAAAGTCCGATAATGAAAGGCAACGCGGCAGGTAATCATGCACGATACGAATATAATTATTTGATTAATCATTAAAATCATATTAATTAGATGGAGAGTTGATTTTTAACTAAATAGATTAGGTACTCTACATATATGTAGAAGTGTATGATTCTTACTACATATAACTCTTCTCTTTAATATTCAAACAAAGCCTTAGAGTCATGCAAGCCATTACTAACACTAGGGTTACGGTAGAATGAATAGGATTTCTCTAATCTTAACTAGAGATCTTGAGTTCGAGTCTTCAGTAATATGAAAAAAATCCTGATAGAAAAAACTTTCACGGTAATAACCTAAAACACGAATCAATTAGTCTACGACCCAATGCACATACAGAACACCAAATAAAAGAAGAAGAAGAAACCGTCCAAATTCCATGCATTTTTTGCTAAACTTAGATCGAAGAAAAAATTGTCAAACGAGAAATTTTTAACTACTTTTGTTGTGGGAAATCTTTTCGACAACTTTGCTGCTTATCAAACAGAAAATTAATCCCGTGAACATTATTCTCTTCCTTTCTGACAAACAAACGGTAGCTAAAGGAATCTCAAACAATATTTAATTGTTTTTTATTTGATCCCTTTGTCATATGTCCAGGAAATTATTTTCTTAAATTTCTATTTTCTGTCAAAGTATTGTAACATTTGTAGCGTGGGGTAGGTGTAAAGAGTTTGTATCCATCTGGCCTTCTGGTGCTAAACCAAAATTAACCCAAAAATTATGTCTTCTCAATAAGATAATGGTAGGTGAAATATCAAATTTGTTTCTTCTGTTCTCTCTCTCTCTCTCTTTTTTTTTTTTTTTTTTTTTTTTTTTTTTATAAGAGGGAAAATCCGCGGCCGCTACAATCTCTCCCATAGCTTCTGTCCTTCGGGTGAGCACTTTGTGTGCACTGGGTAAATCTCCCCCTGTGTAATAGCTTGCAAACCACACAAGGGACGTAAACCGCACTAGGCAAGCCCTATGCGACAGGCTCAATCCTGTTATCTCTTTCTTTGAGCTTTACTATTTTAACTACTTTTGTTTTTGACTAGATGACATAAATTTCAGTAAGTTCCGTACATACAAAGAATCTACAAGTGAAGTCATTTTGAAAGTGATGCCAAATCGAAGTGCTGCGCCTTTCAAACTGCAAATAAAAAACTTGACATATATGTGTTTCAAATTTCTAATAAATGCATATTACACATATAGATATGAATTTAAATGATTTTCGTATATATTCCACAAATTCATTATTTTTTCTTGAATTTTCATTAAATTGTAAAGCTAACACACCCATCGTAGGTGGTAAAAAAGAAAATTTCTTGAATCACATAACCCTATTCTTGACAAAATTGAATGGGCTTCTATCAAGTTTAACACATGATAGGTGACCACATATCACTATATGGTCCTGGGCCTATCCCTTCAGCTATGTTGGCCCGTAAATATTAACTTTGGAAAATAGCCAGATTTACAACTGGTCGTTCAAAAATAGCCCAATTTCAAAAGTAATCGAAATTTAGCCACTTTTTATATAAAGATAAATCTGAGCGAAAACACTGTTCAAAACCCGAAAAATACTCCAGTATATTATGCTGGAGTTCCAGCATAAGTATACTTGAACTCCAGCATATTATGCTGGAGTTCCAGCATATGTACACTAGAACTCCAGCATAATATACTGGAGTTCCAGCAAGTATATTGGTCCAGTATAATATACTGGAGTTTGGAGCACCGGTGCTCCAGTCTCCAGTATATCATACTGGAGCCAGCAAAGTATACCGGTCCAGCATAATATGCTGGAGTTCATACACAAGTGCACCGAACTCCAGTATATTATGCTGGACCGGTCTCTATTGCAGCAAAATAGTGGCTATTTTTCATTGACTTGGTAAACGCTGGCTATTTTTGATTGACCAGTCCGAAAACTGGCTATACCGTGCTATTTTTACGGTAGATAGACATATAAAGAAGTAAAGAAAAAACTGTATTCTATAAAGAAAGCTTATCAAGAAATATAGAGAACTTTCTAATTTCCAAACATTCTCAATTCTGGACGAATACTTGGGCCCGTTTGTTCATAAATATAAAAAAAAAAAAATTTCAAAAATGTGTTCGTGCATAAAATTTTGCAAGTTATTGGAAATTTTTCGAAAATGATTTTTTCAAAATTTCAGAAAAACCTTTTTCTCCACCCATAAAATTGCAATATTTTTTCAAGTGAAATGTATGTCCAAACATAATTTCAAATTTCAAATTTCAAATACCATTCTACAACTTAACTCCAAATATTTTCAAAAATTACAATTCTTATTTCCAAGAGCCTACTTAGAGCCCGTTTGGACATAAGAAATTTTTTACTTTTTTTTCGAAAATTTTTCACTTTTTTTCGAAATCGGCGTTTGACCATAAACATTTCAATTTTCAGTTGAAGATGAATTTTGGAAAATTCAAAAACAACCCAATATTATATTCATGTCCAAACACAATTTTAATTTTTAAACACAATTTTCACTTTTTTTTTTTTTGGAATTTTACAATTCTTATGTCCAAACGCCCACTTAGAGCCCGTTTGGACTTTATGGGGCTCCTTACATTTGAATTTTTTTAATTTTTTTTCGAAATTAGTGTTTAGCCATAAAATTTTCAATTTTCACTTGAATATAAATTTTGGAATTTTCAATAATTTGAAAATTTTCAAAAAGCTATTTTTCATAATTTTTTCACTCATATCACTCGCAAAACTTCTAAAACAATCAAAATTATATTTATGTCCAAATACTACTTTAATTTTCAAATACCATTTTCACTTGAAATTTTTTTTCATTTTCTTTTTTGGAATTTTACGACTCTTATGTCCAAACCCCACTTAGTATATTCCTCGAGGAAAATTATTGTGTGGAAACATGAACTAAATCTTCAAGATGTATTTCCAATTATTCACCAGGCAATCATACATATTGATTTTATGTTCGGACGATATATGCATATCGTAAATACAACCTAATCAGTTTGGTTCCCTTAAGTTTAAAATTGACTTAAATCGAACTATGAACGTATACGTCATGTCAAATCCTTTTTTATATTTTTTCAAAATCTAAGCAGAACAACAAAACCTAGTAATTTCTAACAAGTGGATTTGTCAAAATCTAAGTGCGATAAAAATACCAAAAGAATAATGTCAAACGGATATCCGAGTGCAACATGGTTTGGGGAACGCTTTTATATAGCATAGAATGGTCGTGTAGGCTATCCTTTCCCACACTACATGCTGATTTTCTCACTGGGCACCATAGGCCGACTCAACAGTAACCTTGAAGTGCCTTGCTAAGGGCTATACACATAGACCACCCCCAGTGACATAGAGCCCGTTTGGATTGGCTTGTTTTAAGTGCTTTTAAGCCAAAATCGCTTTTAAGTCATTTGTAGTGTTTGGGTAAAGTAAAAAAGTATTTTTAAGCACTTATTTTTAAGCTAAAATGACAAAACAAGCCAAAAGCCAAAAGCCAAAATTTCTAACTTATGGCTTAAAAGCTATTTTGACCTAAAAGTCACTTAAAACAAGCCCATCCAAACGGGCTCATAGTCCAACGTCAAAAGTCACGCTCGAAGACATATGACAACAACATAGGTCGCACCCAACGATATAGGCTAGCGACATAGACCACCACTAATGACATATCCTAGCGACATAAGCAATCGTGTGATGCATACGAATGCGCTTATCCTCGAGTTGATCACATACATAAACCACGCTGTGCAAACATCAAAAGAACATATGATACTGAAAATAAGGCCATGCTTTTTGGTGTTCATTTGCCTTGCCAAGACCTGGGGAATATGCGGCCTTGTGTCGTGTACCATGAACCAGTGCACCATGCACCCAACCAAGACCTTTGGCATATCTCTATTCTACTCCTATAATTTCTACTCAATGCTTCTATCGAGGTTCGATCTCTGGTGATTGAGGCACTAGATTCAAGTAGTTAAATGGAGCAAGCTAGACAACAAACACAAATTAACATTTTTACCAATAAGTAGAAACTTTTAATCATTAATAATGTTCACTAATGTTTCTCCCTCTTTTCCTTAAATTGAATTTCAAATATTGAAATTGAAATTAAAAGTTGCATTACCACGAGATTTCCACCAAGAAATCCTTTTAGAGAAAGGCAATGTCTTTTTTACACATATGAACCAAACAAGATTTCAAGTATTTTTCCTTTGAGAATAATATGAACTAACAATACACAAGTTCATACAACATAGAGTTGCAAAATGTTTGCATATGGGGTTGTATGTCTTCGACGGTTATACGTCGAAGACATAAAATCGTTAGGCAATTACTCTCTAGAAGAATTATAAAAATTGACTATGTAAAGTCAAGCGATATTATATGTCGGATCCACTTACGAAAGGCCTAACTAGAGAGGTAGTTGAGAAATCATCGAGGAAAATGGGACTATGGCCGAGGACAAGCCATATTGATCAAGTCCATATTGATCATCACCCACTTTCACATTGGATGATGCATCATACTCGTTACATAGCCATCATATGGTGATTTTCATCATATGGATTAGAGTAAGTGTTCTATACTCGATTTTGATTATATTTCGTGAATCTGTTTGGTAATTGGATTGTGAATTTTAAAGAGAAATTGAGGGTTTTTGCCTAAAGTTTCATAGAGTGAATTTTTGAGTTTTGAACGTCGATTCAGAGTCGGATTTGAGTGAAACTAGTATGGTTGGACTCGTAATTGAATGGGTTGTCGGATTTATCATTTTCGTCGGGTTTCGAGGTGCGGACCTGGGTTTGACTTTTTGTTACGACCCAAAATGATGGGCCATGACGAGTGCCGGAGTCCTACTTGTTGAACACCCCTAAGCATTCGTCTAAGAAATAAGCATGAATTAAGGGTAGGTCATGAATAACATTTGTCAATAAACTGCTGAATTACGTTAATAACATACTGTCACACCCTTTTTTTTTTTACCTACTAACCCTCTTATAATAATAAAAAGATTTTGTGAAGCTCAAAAGGGTTTTCAATTAGAAAGTGACGAAGAATTGTGTTCAAAAGGATTTTCCAGAGTCGCCACCTAGCATTTGATTTTGTGTGCCAGGTCACCGTTTTTTTAAATAACAATTTCCTTCAAAACACATTTGACTCTTAAACCAGTTTGCACCAGAGATTCAGGGTAAGGGGGTTCATTTGACTCGGGGAGAAGGTGTTAGGCATTCCTCGATTCCCGTAACTAGGGTTGCGTACATGATCAAGTTGGCTTTTAGAATATTCAAATTTAGGTAAAAACACAGAAAAAGAAAATAAACACACCATAGGCTCGAGGTCTTCCCACCTAACCGAAAGAAAACAAAATAAGAAAATTAAAGTAAAATCCTAAATACTAATATATACTATACTTTTCCACGAAGTTCGTCATGGCCCCCAAATACATGATACTACGAGGCATACCCTGAATAAAAATATATACAAGTCCTTCGGGGCATTCCCCGGATAAATTTAACTAAGGGAACGACCTCTCGCCTCAAAACTAACAAAAATCCTAAGGCTTGCCTACCCGAGTGTGGTCGGCCTAACCATGCTCCTAGCGATTAAATTAGTAACATAAAGAGTAAACGTGTGGTATTAAATCTCAATTCTGTTTCTTTTTAATTCAAACACCACGTCCCAAATCCATTTCACTAATCTTGGCCAAAATTTCTTTTTCAAGGTTTGCCGGTCCACGGCTCATTTTAATTGGGAGCTTTCAATGCACTATCTCGTTAGTCTTCCTCTTAATTAGGCTTACTAATAGTCCAATGATTCAGCAATAACCCTTAAAACTAAACAAAGTGCACTGGGAAACAATAAGAATCCCAGCCAAACAAATGTACATGTAATCTCAAACACATATGCAACATATGGATTCAATTCATCAAAACAATGGTAAAGGCACACATAACTGAAGAGAAGAGTGAGAAATAGACCTCAATATAACTGGAAATTAATTATTTCACTGCTATGAACTCAAAAATATAACGAACCGCGGACGGAAACTCGAATCGGCACCGGGAACTCGAACTCGACCGCCTCAACAAACTCACTTCAGTCTAACTCGAATCCAATTCCAGCACTTGTCAGAGAGGTCACACTTATAGTTATATTTGCAGCAGAATTGTACAGTGAAATTGAATTATCTTTGAGTTAGTAAAAATTCAAGAATCGGGATATGGAGAAATCACTAGAGGAATTGCAACCAATTATGACATTTGGTTGGGTTGCTAGAGACGCTTATGGTTTTCTCTACCGTTCGTGTTTGTGGTCGCCGATTTTCGACGGGCTGTTGTGGCGGGGGTGGAACGCGACAGTAACAAAGAAAGGGAGTGAGAGAAACGAGGGGGAGAGAGACAGCAGCAGCGCCGGTGGCTGCTAACTCGCCGGATCCCGACGTTTGGTGGTAAGGGAGCAGCGGCTGAAGCTTGGCGTGGCGGCTGTTTTTTTCATGGGGTGGAGAAGCAGAGGGGTCGCTGGTGTTGGAGAGGTGATGGAGGGATCTCCGACGATGGACTGGTGAGGCTAAGGGGGATTAGGGTTCTTGTGAAGGGGTGGGACGGCTGTGAGGTGAGGTTCTAGGTCTGTTCCTAGGGTTTTTGTTTTTGGTGTCTTCAGGTTGAAGAAGAAGGAGGTCAGGTTAATGAGTTTGGGGGACTCCTGCGGCTGCTTAGGTTAGAGGAAGGTTAGTTAAGTGTGGTCTTTCTAGGGGTTTTTTTTGTGAAAGAGATAGGGATTAAAAGGAAAGATGGGTTATGGGTGTTGGGCTTGATGGATTTGGCTTTAATTTTCTACAAAAATTGGGCTAAGAAAGCTGAAAATTCAATTTGTTTTTTTAAAGTAATATGAATACTTATAAAAGATATAAAATTACTCTTACTAATTGATTTTAATAAACTATTAATATTAAAATAAAACTAAAAATTAAAGTTGAAACTATTTTTGTAATTTTCAATTTTTATGCTTTGAAAACTAGAATTAAAATTAATAATAGACTGAAATCCTATAAAAATATGCTCAAATAAATATCTTAAAAATATTAAGACTATTAGAGATAATTCTAATGTGCGGGTCAAAAATTACATGTCTACAGCTGCCCCTCTTTGACTGGAAACACGAAGAGTTTTCAGACAAAGAACGACAAGACAGGTTTTTTGACCCGACCCTTATTTAGAGAGACCAAAAACTAAAAGAAAGGAGGGTGTGACCGAGCCCTGGTGTCGGAGCTGCCTACATATCCTTGTCTATAAAGGAATCAAGCCACGTGTAGTTCACAAGTAGGAACAGTGATGGAGAAGGATACTGAGGTGGAGAGTCGAGTGAAGTGCCGTCGAGGTTCCGGTCCGCGGTTCTGTCATTACATAAAAAATAAAAGGAAAAAATTACAGCAAAAATAAAAGAAAAACACAAGATCCTATCTATTTCTTGTCTTGAATCTTCTTTGAATCTCCACTTGCTCCTTCAACATGAAACTGAAAATTCACCCTATTCTTCAGGTGGGCATCCTGTTGACTTGAATTTGAAGAAAACTGGAAGTTGACCCTGTTCTTCAGCCGGGCATCCTGCTGCTTTCACTTGAAATAAACTTGAACTTGGAGTAGACTTGAGCTTGAAAACCTTGTTCCTCAGGCGGCTCGTGCTACTTCTGATTTGAATTAAAAATTTGCCCATATTCTCCAGGCGGGATCCTACTGTCTTTGACTTGAATCTTGAAAACTGAAAGTTGACCCTGTTCTTCAGGCGGACTCCTGCTGTCTTTGACTTGAATCTTAAATACTGAAAGTTGACCCTATTCTTCAGGTGGGCTCCTGATCCTCTGACTCGAACTTGAAAACTGAAAGTTGACCCTGTTCTTCAGGGGAGATTCTCCTGATGCCTCTGAACTTGAAATTGAAACCCGAACACCGACCCTGTTCTTCAGGTGGGCTCCTAATGCCTCTCTGCCTTGAAATTGTAAACTGAAAGTTGTGCCTGTTCTTCAGGCGGGATTCTCCTGATGCTTCTCTAACTTGAAATTGAAAGTTGACCCTGTTCTCCAGGCGGGCTCCCGATGCTCTCCGACTTGAACTTGAAAACTGAAAGTTGACCCTGTTCTTCAGGCGGGTTCCTGATGCCTCTGACTTGAACTTGAAAACTGAAAGTTGACCCTGTTCTTCAGGCGGGATCCTCCTGCTTGATTTTGAACGAAATTGAAAGTTGATCCCGTTTTTCAGGCAGGCTCCTAGTGCCTCTCTAATTTGAACCTGAAACCAATTTCTGAAACATTGCCCCCCGTTCTCCAGGTGGGTGCCTGCAATCAAAAACAACGAAACAAATAAAATTTTTTGCCCCAGTTTACACTAGGAGGATTTATGAGTTGTTAGGAAAACTGTAAATCAACTATGCTATTGATGAATGATGCAATGATGAGAGTAAAATTAAAGACTCGACTAGGATGCCTCATGTGAGATTGAGTTTAAGGAAAAAAATAATTGAGCTTGACTAAACTAAAACTTGACCCTATTCTCCAGGAAACTAAAAGCTGACCCTATTTTCCAGGTGGGACCCCTGAACTAAAAAAAAACTAAGACTGACAATTTAAGGTAACTAAAAACTGACCCTATTCTCCAGGCGGGACCCCTGAACTTTGAGATTAACAACTTAAGAAAACTAAAACTGACCCCATTCTCCAGGCGGGACCCCTGAACTTAAGGAATGCTAAAGATTAATAATTTAAGGAAACTAAAACTAACCCTATTCTGTAGGCGGGACCCCTGAACTTAAGAAAGAAAACTAAAAACTCTTCCGGCTAGGGAGAATGCCTAGGAGGTATGGTTCTTCTCAACTAGGGAAAATGTGTAGGAGGTAAAAATCATCTCAAACAACCTTTATGTTGATAAAATTTGGGCACTGCACTTGAAAAATTCAAGCTTCCAAGCTTTGATTTGGACATATTCTTCGTCCCTGTTTCAAACAAAGAAAACTTGTGAGTTTAAACATGGTGGTTGGTTTGTGGCCTTGACTTTGAGGGCGATTGCTCCTTCACTTGCCATGATAACTTTGATTTCAACTTGAAAGACCTTTCTTGTTTGTTGACTAACCACTTTCTCTGTCACCCTTATCACATAAAATACCTCTGATCCGTTCAAACCCAATACCCTTTATCTGTTGCATTGTGCTCATGAATTGACATATGCCGAACCTTTGTATTTCACATGAATCCCAAAGCACACCAAACATCACCAACTCAGTGCACATACTGCTCTTTCTTGACTTATACCACTTTGATGTGCTAGCCAGGCTCCGCTTTGTGCAATTGGAAAGCTGGTAGCAGATTTTGAAGTCATTTCTACTTGTTCTGACAAAACAGACTCAAGAGGACTTAAACAAATCAAGAAGAACAAAGTTAAGGGGACAACGGAAAGAGATGACTTCTAATAATAAAATCACCAAGTAGAAACTTATCAGATGCGGATACCAACTCTAATGACCGTGACATGCATTTTGGATTAAGTGGCCTAATCTGTCAAGCAAGTCTAATATTCAACTCTTGTTGTATCTCTAAGCCGTGAAACTAGGCTTCAATGCTCCGATTATCCTATCTGACTCACGGTCTTTATTCGACTTGTAGTGCCCGAAGAGTTTTCACCATCAAGCCTCTCTCATTTTGTTCTTTCTCTCAACTCACCGTCGTCTTATGGTGCCTGTGAAGGTTTTCACCTATAAGACTCTCATTTTGTCTTTTCTTCTTATTTTCTCTGCTTCTGCAGATGACAAGGCATTAACCATGGTAAAAATATCATATACTCTTGGCATGGCTAACTCAGCACTCTCAAAGATTATCTGGGAGGTCTTTTTTTGGACTATAATGTGGCTTTTGGACAGGGTTAGAAAGAAAGGATATCATAAAGGCTCAAAATAACTAAGATAACAGGGTTAATTTATTTACAACTTTTGGAATCCATTTTTAAACTTTGCCCCAATTTCTAAAACAAGAGAATCTGATTCTCTCTTCTCTCTTCTTTTTTTGGATGGAATTTCTAAGAAAAACTGCCCCACTCATGACTTTGTGGGATTATGAAATATTTTATTTGGTGCGACCGAACCGTAAGGCTGCCTACATATCTTGTGGTGACAAGAATCAGGTCGAACATAGTTCACAACTAATTCTTGTTTTGTTTTTGTTGCTCTTTTTCTTTTCTTTTTTCTCTTTTTTCCTTTTTTTTTCTTTTTTTTTCTTTTTCTCTCTTTTTTTTCTTTTTGATTTTTTTTTGTTTGGAATGAACTTTGTAAAACGAACCTATGGGGACATGAACATTTTTCTTTTTATGACTCTAACTTGATTCCAAAAGAGGGGAGGTCAAAAAAATCAACACAGGCTCAAAAGGGTACCAAAGGGTATAAAGTGTTTGGGCAGCTGAAAGAGGGCCTCCCAATCTCTGAAAATGCCAAGTACAACGCATGCAACTTGAGGATGAAAATTGGAAGCACTTCCTTGCAGCAACGACATTGATATCACATATATGCCTTCCACCTTTCTTTAGTGCCTTGTCAACTACAGAACTCTTGTTGGGTAATTTCATCTTCACAATGGATGTCCTCCGCCAGTTTGGATCAAACTCTTTTCACTTTATCTTGTAACTTGAGATGCACTTGAACTGAAAGTTGCTCGCTTCAAATTGTTGGGACGCACTCTCTCGTAACAAATTCTTGTTGTCCTATTAACTTCCAAACTATCTGCCCCAGTTTCACACAATTCGGGCTTTAAATGACCTCAAAATGTCCAGATCTTTACTTATTTCCCTCAAATGTCTCTGTCATCTTCAAAACTTGTTATATTATTTCGTGATTAGACTAACTTTTAAGACCGGACTGAGAATTCCATGTGCATGTCATGTCACTAGAGTCCGCATGGAAAGAACTATAAAAGAAAAAGAGAACTAAACAAATACGGACTAGAAATAACCGAAAACAGGAAATTTATTAGACATAAGGTAAAAGGGTTTGAACAGTGAAACAAACAAAACAAAACTGTTACACCCCAAGTTTTCATACGTGAGAATACATCGTAAGTCATTGATGTAAGCTCGAAAATGAGATTATATTTGGAAGCAAATAAAGTAAGTTAATCATGTTACCTTGAAGGTTACAAATATTTAAGATCATGAATAACAAGTACCAAAAGGGTTGGAAAGCTTAGTCGCTTAACGAATTGAAGAAAATAAGTTTCGTCGAAAATCGACAAGTTTGGAATGTTATAACATATTCTTTTTGGGTGAGACTAAGGTGATTAACATGATGAGGAGGTTATGTTATGATTTATTGTAGTCTTATGATAGTCGTGTGTTATGTTTTTAAGTCAAACGAGTTATGGAACAAAAGTTAGCAAAGGTCATCACAAGTTGCATTTATAATGTGCTGAAATTTAGGTCAAATGTAGATGCGCTTTTCTCCCAATATACTTGGAATAAATGGATGATCTACATATCAAATTGAAGATCTATGAGTCTAGTTTCTAACGCATTAAACCGTTCATCAATACGACATCGGAGTAGAGAGATATTCGCGTTTTCGCGAGACCGCGCAAGCAGCTCCCAATGGGACCCACTTAGGCGGTGGTCGACCTACTTCACTTTATAAACGATTTGGACGCCTATTTTTCACTTATTTTCAACTCAACTTCGTCTACAAACTTCTCCTAACCCTTCTAAACAGATTCCACAAGGGTTTGAAGTGATTCCAAAGTGATTACACCATATTTCAACATCAAAACTTAGTTCTAGTGAAGAACAACACCTCTTTGAGGTTGTGTTGTCATTGAGGATTGTTGTGGGCTGTATTTGGATGAAATTCCAAGTTGTTGCTGCTGTCTAAGGTGAGTGTAACAGCCTGCTAATTGTGCTTAAGCTTGCTTGTATGTTGGTTAAGTTGTTAGGATGATAAACTACAAGATAGTACTTGGATTAACTTAAGTCACTTCTATGGTGTTGTATTGCTATTGAGGGTTGTTGTGAGCTGAATACAACTTGGATTTCGACTTGAAGTTACTATAGGAGTTGTGTGTATTATGTTCTTGCATGTGCTTAAGGTTATCTTGATGTTGATTAAGTTAAATAGGTGGAGTAGACATGAACTAGTGAATAAAGCTACTAATTGAAGATAGTTGGAGTTGAGGATTGTTTCCTTTGTTATAAATATATGCTATAAGGATGGAATCATTGATGAATGACTTCATTATCATGTTAATGATACTGTTAAATTAATGTAAGAAGTCTATAAGGGGTGATATGGGTTATACGGATTCCAATCGGAGCTTGCCGCTCATCGTGAAGTAGTTGTGACTTGTTGTTGTTATATGGTATCTTGTTATTGATATTTATAGGTTGCTGGACTTCCCTGGCTGTTGTTGTTGGTATATGGTATTGGAGGAGGCCCTTGTTACAAGGGAGATGCTGCCCGAATTTACGTAGACGAGATACTAGCTTAAGTTACAGACTTAGCCTTTGTTCAACACTGATTTTGAATCTCATTATGCTATGATAGATCGAGTTGACTTGTTTGAAGAGTTGCTTGGAAGGTATTAAGGACTCAACATGTTTAAGGTATGTTAAGGCTCTTTCTTCATTCTTTTGGCATGATCTAAAGTGAAACGAACATAAACGATACGCTATTTCATAATGAATCTACTCCTAGCAACTAAGGTTGTCCATGTTATTCTTTCCTTACAAAGTTATTCCAAGAAAGTATACATGATCCTTGAGTCCTAGTGAAGTTCATATTGATGGTATGATGTCCATAATGTTAATCGATGGTGCAATGACCTTATGTCACTCTCCATGAGTCCATCATGCATTATATATGTATCTACTTTACTCTACCGAGCCGCGCTATAGTCGGCCGGGTATGGCACCTATTGTGCAACCACTGATCAGTCGGGTTTACCGAGCTCCACGTGGCCGGGTACGTTTTTTTACCGAGTCCTCTTTGAGGCCGGGTATGATATGATGATGAGGATGCCCACAGAGGCGTATGTTTTTAAAAGTTTATGTATATATATGTATTATGCATTTCATGTCAGTAGCCCCCAGAGGCACTCAGATGTTACATGTTGTATCTCCTCTATCTCTCTTTACATTACTGTTCTTATTTATGCTTTCCTGCCTTACATACTCGGTACTTTATTCGTACTGACGTCCTTTTGCCTGGGGACGCTGCGTTTCATGCCCGCAGGTCCCGATAGACAGGTTGACATTCCTCTTAGTAGGCTATCAGCTCAGCGAAGGTGTTGGTGTACTCCATTTGCTCCGGAGTTGCCTATTTGGTCAGTATGCTTTGGATATGTATTGATTGGTATGGCGGGGCTCTGTCCCGACCTTTATGATTTTATGTACTCTTAGAGGCTTGTAGACAGATGTCAGGTGTATGGATACTTGTATGGCCTTGTCGGCCTATGTTTTGAGTTTACAAATGGTCATGTCGGCCTTATAGGCCCGTATGTCACATGTATAAGTTTGTATATCATGCTGGGTCATCATACGTTAAGTACTCCCTTATGTTTTATTCTTGTTATCTCATGAAGGGTTTTCTAGCTCATTTACCTATGATAGTATGATAAGAATGATATGTTACGTTGGTACTCAGTTGAGTAAGGCACCGGGTGCCCGTCGCGGCCCTTCGGTTTGGGTCGTGACACCGAGGACCTTGGGTGGATTCCGGATGGTTAACGGATCAATTTGGACTTGAAGAAAAGCTGCTGGAATTTCAGGGCAGCAGCTGATGTTTTCGCTTCTGCGGAAGCTTCATCGCAGAAGCGACGCCTTGCATCGCAGAAGCGAAAAGGGAACGGACATGGCAGTGGCTGCAGGTGGGAAGAAATATGTGACGACCCAAAGGGGTCATCACCGGATTTCTTCCTATTTCCGTGCTTCTGAGGCCTTGAAAACCTTGCTTTTAGTTGTTTCGATTTGCGTGCGCAGTCCGGGCGCGAAGCCGGAAAGCTTTTATGTTGAAATATGTGAACTTTGTGAAAAAATTGAAGAATTTTGATATTAATATTGCTAAAGTTGACTTTGGTCAACATTTTTGATAAACGGACCCGGACCCGTGATTTGGCGGTCCCGGAGGGTTTGTAGAAAAATATGAGACTCGGGCATATGCCCGGAGTCGAATTTCGAGGTCGAGAGCCCGAAAAATGAATTTTTCTATGAAATTATTTTTCTGAAATTCTTAAGGAAAATGGAAATAAAAATTGATTAAAAGACTATGGTATCGGGCTCGTATTTTGGTTCCGACGCCCGGTACAGGTCTTAAATATGTCTTAAGCGCTTCCTGTGAAGTTTGGTCGAAATTGGACGTCGTTTGACGTGTTTCGGACCCAATTCTCTAAAGTTAGAAGTTTAGGGAGTTGAAAATGAAAATGATGATTTTGAGGCTTGATTCATTGATTTTGATGTTATTTTGGCGATTTGATCGCTCGAGTAAAGTTCGTAGGATGTTATTGAGTTAGTGTGTGTGATTGGTTAGGAGCCCCGAGGGCTCGGGAGTGAATTGGAGGTGGTTCGGGGTATTTTTGCACTTAAGAAGTTAGCAGATTTTCTGCAATTTTTGCACAGGGGTTTTCTTCATCGCGTTCGCATCACTAGGTTCGCGTCCGCGTAGTTCTGTGCCTTCCCACTTCGCGTTCGCGTCTTCACCCTCGCGAACGCGTAAGCCAAATTCAAGCCCGGTTTTTCCCTTCATCGCGTTCGCGCTCTGGCCATCGCGATCGCGATGATTTGTTGTGTCCTCTATCGCGTTCGCGTCCCTTAACACGCGTTCGCGTAGGCCAATCTTGGACCCCAGCATTTTTCCTCTACGCGTTCGCGTTCGCGATGCATTGCCCAGTTTACCCTTCACGAACGCGGCCCCTTTCCCGCGAACGCGAAGGGCAATTTTGCCCAGTTATATTTTTAATGTCCAGAACAGTAGCAGCACGGGAATTCCTCATTTTTCCACACGAACTCTTCTCCCTAACACTCCATAGACGAATTTTGAAGGCCTTTTCCTCCATAGCTTCTTAGGTAAGTGTTCTTAACTTCATCCTCTCTTAATTTCTTCATCTAATCACTAAATTCCTAGCCCTAAATCATGAAATCAAAGTAGAAATTAGGGGTTTTGGGTAGAGTTAGGGTTTTGAGAATTTTGGGTGATTCAACCTCAATTTGGGGTCGAATCTTGAAATAAATTATATATTTGAACTCGTGGGGTTATGGGTGATTGGGTTTTGGTCCGAGCCTCGTGTTTGGACCATGTGGGACCGGTGTCGAATTTTGGTGTTTTTGGAAGAATGATTGGAATTTCATTTCTAGGATATGGGATTATGTTTTTGAGCCCTTATTGATATTATTGAACTAATTATGCCTAGATATCATTGTTTCGGAGTTGGATTGTAAAGGAAAGGCGGTATTAGAGAGTTGATTGCTATTCTTGGACCGAGGTAAGTGTTTGTTCTAACTTTGGCTTGAGGGAATAGGATTAGGATGTTATTTGCTACTTGCTAAATGTGGAGTATGGTGTATAGGCATGGTGACGGTTGTCTATGCACCGGAGTCTAGCATGACCGTGAGTCTTAATTGCTTTTAATTCGAATGATGTGACACAACCTTCTTGTTTAATCGATAAATTTCATATAATGTGAACGGTTGAGGAAGAATTGTGATTGGTATATTTTGGAGCGTTGGCTCGAACAAGGATGTGATAGTTGAGAGAGAAGTGATTTAAAAGAGGATGTGTTGTGATTATTCCCTTGCCGGGACGTGTAGACTATTATTATGTACTCTCCCTTGCCGGGATATTTGGGCTGTTAGCTGTACCCTTGCCGGGTTAAAGTGTTATGTTATCGAATTTACCTAATGGGGCCTCCTTTACAAAGCCAGACATTTTGAACTATGATATGGGATCGTGTGGCACGTTGTCCACTTATATATTATGAAATGGGATCGTGTGGCACGCCGACCACTTATACACTATAAAATGGGATCATGTGGCACGTCGTCCACTTATATATATATTATGAAACGGGATCGTGTGGCACGCCGTCCACTTATATATTATGAAATGGGATCGTGTGGCACGCCGTCCACTTATGAATTAAGAAATGGGATCGTGTGGCGCGCCGACCACTTATATATGAGCTATGGTATTGAGATAGTTTCGTCGT
This sequence comes from Nicotiana attenuata, assembly GCF_001879085.1. Lineage (NCBI taxonomy): Eukaryota > Viridiplantae > Streptophyta > Magnoliopsida > Solanales > Solanaceae > Nicotiana > Nicotiana attenuata. Next base: position 452,108 of record NW_017670322.1, read on the forward strand.
TATATCCGTTGATCTGTATTCGCTGTATTTTTCCCCGAGCATGCCCCCTTCCCCTTTTTAGTTGATATTCTCTGTTGTTATTTCCGTTGTCTTTGTATATATATATCTGCACAGGTTGTTTTCTTTTGGTAGGTCCTGTCTAGCCTTGTCACTACTTCGCCGGGGTTAGGCCAGGCACTTACCAGCACATGGGGTCGGTTGTGCTGATGCTACACTTCTGTGCTTTTTGCACAGATCATAGTACCGGAGCAGGAGCCTTTGGTCAGCAGTAGGAGCGTTGGGAGCTTACTTCAGTCCGGAGATTTCTGAGGTAGCTTGCTGGCGTCCGCATGGCCCGGAGTCTCTCTTATCTCTGTCTTTCGTTTGATTTCCCTTGTATCGGATCAGACAGTACTGTATTCTTATTCAGACTTTGTATTTAGCATCCAGTAGAAGTTCGTGANAGAGAGAGAGAGAGAGAGAGACTTACGTACGTACTACGACGTACCGAGCGAGAGAGAGAGAGAGAGAGAGAGAGAGAGAGAGAATTGTAGGCATCCAGAATAGCCAGTGAGATAAAGCAAGGGGAGTTAAAAGCGAAAGAATGTTTTGTTGAAGTTTTCAGAATATAGTGATAGATAGAAATATTAGTCGGAGAATAAGAAGTGAGTAAATGAAATATTATGAGTAAGATGTGATAAATGGGTGATAACAATAAATCAAATGATGACAAAATGACAGAGTCTATAGTCAAGTGAAGGAAAAGACAATAAGTGACAGGCCTTGAGACAATAATAGAGTATAGGCCAAAGGTCATATCCTCATTTCGAGAAAGGAGTTGCTGAGTCCAACGCAATTACCAGAAGGCTAAGTTAGACCCCCTATAGTAACAGAAATTAGTATGGTCTAGTAAACAAGATAAAACCGAACATGAATTAGGGACTGGAGGATTTGATAATGGTCGACATCGTGAGAATTTCAAAGATCGTGCTCCAACAATAATAGAATAGACAACAGACGAATAACCTTTAAAGTTCATTTAGGAAGTCGTTTGCCTAAAGCAAGCACTCTGAGCAGAGTTAATCTTAAGGGACTAAGTGTGCCAGTTTCAGTAGGTGACACCTTCGTGCGCAAGAAATTTAGTTATCCCTAGTACAGAAGGTTACCATAAGGCGATTAAGGTTCATTGATAATGTGAAAAGACGCCAAAGATGAAGAGGTGAAACATCTATAGGTAGATCGTCGTAGTACTAAATCTTAGTACTCCCCTAAAGGGGGAAATATGGTGTGATATAGTATTAAGTCGGAGTTAAGCGGTTCAGGTAACTATGGAATGGTAAAGAAAGAATGTGGTAAAAAGGAGAAAGGAATGATGTTGCGTTTATTCAGTTCCTACAGATATGTTGCGACTCCAGAACATTATACAAACATTACACCAGTGAGAAGCAGTAAAAGTTTTCGGCCAGGATGTTATTGATAAATAAGTGTGAATGGACACTTGATACATCAGGAGCTAGTGGCGAGAGATAAGTTAAGACAAAGTAAATAACCAAAGAGAGATTACACGGAATATATATATAAGAATGGACCAACGAGTAATTAGTAGTTGATTCAGGAAGAGCCAGTTATGGCTAGACAAGAGGTCACAGATAAATCAACAGATCATGCAAGATAAATCTAGTGAACCGCGGCATAGTGAATTCAGTCTCTTAGATACGAGTCGCAATCATTTGAAAAAAATTTTCAGATAGGATTTGAGGTAGTTAAAGGTACCGTTTAAGGTTTATGAAAATAAGAGAGAGTGCCACTAAGGAGACAAAAAAAAAATTTGAGCTTAGAAGTAACCCTACGAGCACAAAGGCACGAAGTTATGTAACTAAGGATTATTATAGGCGAGTAAGAACAACAAAAATTTCCTTCGGGTGTACGACATAACCAGCTCAGAACCTTACAAGAGCCAGAAGGTCTCTCTATGTACTACAACGAAAGATTAGTTGAGGAAATAAGGAAGAAGGTTTCCACCTAAGCATAGTGAGCTAAAGAGCAAATGATCTTGTAACAACAGTCTCACTACAATATTGTGTACACTCCATAAGAAAGTGGCACCTATCATGGCTAATGAATGGAAAAAAAAAATCAAAGGAGATGTTTGAGATCATATGAGGTACAGGAAATTACAGTATTTGTGGGCAATAAGACAAGCTAATTATTCATGCAACAAGTGATAGAACGACCACAAAAAGTAATTGATTACATTTAACGACAACTAAGAAGGCACGAAAGGAAATTTACGGTTCTAGCAAGTTAAAGGAAGGTTGCGAGTAATATAAATAGATAAGTGTAGGTCGTAAGGTAAAGTATCGTAGAGCAACAAAGTTTTAGGTAGATAGGAGTAAGGATATGAAAAGGTGAGTAAGAAGGTGACGAGAATATGTAAGTCCTCGGGATTAAACCCATCAAAACAAGGAAGCTGATGATTTCCATATGTAATAAAAAGCTCAGTACAGCCTAAATGAACACAGAGGAGTCTAAGACTAGGTGCATTTAGAAGAGATGGAATGCTGCCCTGGTAGTAGAATAAGGGTGTAATTGTGATAGATAAGAGGATGACGCTTAGGCCTTTGATTGAGTAACGATTTAATGAGAAAGGGATTTCATTAATTGCACGGGATTAGAATACCCCATAAGATGAATCGCGTTGGGATGCAATGAAATACGGTTATTGAAGTATAGTATTATCTCTAGGTGGATCAGAAAAAAATCACTTCACATGTTCCCCGATAAGATGTGAGCCCTAGTGACAGTGTATTACGTAAGAGGTTGCAAGTTATCAGTGATAGATTAGAGATCAACATTAAGGTGAATAAACAATAGATGGGTACAAGTTCCAAAGTACGAGATGAGATTTGTTTGTTATTCTTAAGATGAATAATAATGAGGAAGCACTAAAGGACTTAGATTTATACACATAGGATAAGCAGCCAGAGAGTAACCTAGAGTTGGGTAGCAAACCTCGGTAATAATAAACCGAAGTAAGTTTTATGGTATAGTATAACCTACCTAGATGTACTAAATCCATAAGGATAGATATACACGGCTATGAAACAAGAGATAGCAATAGTCTTAAGTTCGATAAAGTACCAAGCGAAAGACATCAGTACACCATTAGAAGCCTAGAGGGACAGCTTGTCATAATTCTGTATATGTTCATAAAGTGAGGCTTAGAGATTGGCTAAAAGATGGAGGAAAAAGGGAAGAAGAGTCGCTCGGCGCTCATACAAGAACACAGTCGTACATACTGCATGACATAAGGTAGCAAATGTTACGATGTTGGAAGAATTCCGACCACATGTCATGGCGTGACAAAGAGGCCTAAAAGGGGGGAATCCCAAGCGTTTAGATTTATTCACAAAACAGTTGCTTAGATGGAAAGATGAGCATTAAAGTATTTGTAAGAGCCATAGTTTATGAAACTGATAACCGCATCAGTCAACATTCGAGGACGAATGTTCCAAAGGCGGGAATGATGTTACACTCCAAGTTTTCATACGTGAGAGTACGTCGTAAGTCATTGATGTAAGCTCGAAAATGAGATTATATTTGGAAGCAAATAAAGTAAGTTAATCATGTTACCTTGGAGGTTACAAATATTTAAGATCATGAATAACAAGTACCAAAAGGGTTGAAAAGCTTAGTCGCTAAACGAATTGAAGAAAATAAGTTTCGTCGAAAATCGACAAGTTTGGAATGTTATAACATATTCTTTTTGGGTGAGACTAAGGTGATTAACATGATGAGGAGGTTAAATTATGATTTATTGTAGTCGTATGATAGTCGTGTGTTATGTTTCTAAGTCAAACGAGTTATGGAACAAAAATTAGCAAAGGTCATCACAAGTTGCATTTATAATGTGCTGAAATTTAGGTCAAATGTATATGCGCTTTTCTCCCAATATACTTGGAATAAATGGATGATCTACATATCAAATTGAAGATCTATGAGTCTAGTTTCTAACGCATTAAACCTTTCATCAATACGACATCAGAGTAGAGAGATATTCGCGTTTTCGCGAGACCGCGCAAGCAGCTCCCAATGGGACCCACTTAGGCGGTGGTCGACCTACTTCACTTTATAAACGATTTGGACGCCTATTTTTCACTTATTTTCAACTCAACTTCGTCTACAAACTTCTCCTAACCCTTCTAAACAGATTCCACAAGGGTTTGAAGTGATTCCAAAGTGATTACACCATATTTCAACATCAAAACTTAGTTCTAGTGAAGAACAACACCTCTTTGAGGTTGTGTTGTCATTGAGGATTGTTGTGGGCTGTATTTGGATGAAATTCCAAGTTGTTGCTGCTGTCTAAGGTGAGTATAACAGCCTACTAATTGTGCTTAAGCTTTCTTGTATGTTGGTTAAGTTGTTAGGATGATAAACTACAAGATAGTACTTGGATTAGCTTAAGTCACTTCTATGGTGTTGTATTGCTATTGAGGGTTGTTGTGAGCTGAATATAACTTGGATTTCGACTTGAAGTTACTATAGGAGTTGTGTTTATTGTCTTCTTGCATGTGCTTAAGGTTATCTTGATGTTGATTAAGTTAAATGGATGGAGTAGACATGAACTAGTGAATAAAGCTACTAATTGAAGATAGTTGGAGTTGAGGATTGTTTCATTTGTTATAAATATATGCTATAAGGATGGAATCATTGATGAATGACTTCATTATCATGTTAATGATACTGTTAAATTAATGTAAGAAGTCTATAAGGGGTGATATGGGTTATACGGATTCCAATCGGAGCTTGCCGCTCGTCGTGAAGTAGTTGTGACTTGTTGTTGTTATATGGTGTCTTGTTATTGATATTTATAGGTTGCTGGACTTCCCTGGCTGTTGTTGTTGGTATATGGTATTGGAGGAGGCCCTTGTTACAAGGGAGATGCTGCCCGAATTTACGTAGACGAGATACTAGCTTAACTTACAGACTTAACCTTTGTTCAACACTGATTTTGAATCTCATTATGCTATGATAGATCGAGTTGACTTGTTTGAAGAGTTGCTTGGAAGGTATTAAGGACTCAACATGTTTAAGGTATGTTAAGGCTCTTCCTTCATTCTTTTGGCATGATCTAAAGTGAAACGAACATAAACGATACGCTATTTCATAATGAATCTACTCCTAGCAACTAAGGTTGTCCATGTTATTCTTTCCTTACAAAGTTATTCCAAGAAAGTATATATGATCCTTGAGTTCTAGTAAAGTTCATATTGATGGTATGATGTCCATAATGTTAATCGATGGTGCAATGACCTTATGTCACTCCAAAAGGTTTGGAACGTGACTCCATGAGTCCATCATGCATTATATATGTATCTACTTTACTCTACCGAGCCGCGCTATAGTCGGTCGGGTATGGCACATATTGGGCAACCACTGATCAGTTGGGTTTACCGAGCTCCACGTGACCGGGTACGTTTTTTTACCGAGTCCTCTTTGAGGCCGGGTATGATATGATGATAAGGATGCCCACAGAGGCGTATGTTTTTAAAAGTTTATGTATATATATGTATTGTGCATTTCATATCAGTAGCCCCTAGAGGCACTCAGATGTTACAGGTTGTATCTCCTCTATCTGTCTTTACATTACTGTTCTTATTTATGCTTTCCTGCCTTACATACTCGGTACTTTATTCGTACTGACGTCCTTTTTGCCTGGGGACGCTGCGTTTCATGCCCGCAGGTCCCGATAGACAGGTTGACATTCCTCCTAGTAGGCTATCAGCTCAGCGAAGGTGTTGGTGTACTCAATTTGCTCCGGAGTTGCCTATTTGGTCAGTATGCTTTGGATATGTATTGATTGGTATGGCGGGGCTCTGTCCCGACCTTTATGATTTTATGTACTCTTAGAGGCTTGTAGACAGATGTCAGGTGTATGGATACTTGTATGGCCTTGTCGGCCTATGTTTTGAGTTTACAAATGGTCATGTCGTTCTTATAGGCCCGTATGTCACATGTATAAGTTTGTATATCATGCTGGGTCATCATACGTTAAGTATTCCCTTATGTTTTATTCTTGTTATCTCATGAAGGGTTTTCTAGCTCATTTACCCATGATAGTATGATAAGAATGATATGTTACATTGGTACTCGGTTGAGTAAGGCACCGGGTGCCCGTCGCGGCCCTTCGGTTTGGGTCGTGACAAAAACTTGGGTTACAACCCTGGAACAAGCCTAGATAACACTAAACGAGTTACTACGACTAAACGAACTAGGCAAAATAAAAGGATAGAAGGGTTTGAGTCACAAGACAATATCCGAATTATAACCCTGAAATAACCCGGACAACAGAAATGACAACAAAATAAACCACCAAGACTCCTCCCCGGCTAGCCAAGAAAGGAGCATCTTTCCAATCTCCAAGCTCAACATCTTAGCGACTGAGTTCCGCATCAACATTACTAGGACCTTCACAAGTCTCCATCACATTGACCTTAGCAAATTGCTTTTGGGTCCCTTTTGCCAGCTCGTTCTTATGATCAACTTTCGGAACCGAGACTGATAGCGCTGAAAGCTTTGCGGCAAGTGACCCTCCGACGGTCTCAAAAGAGTTCTCATATTCCTTTTCAACACAAATCATACCCACCATATGCGTCTCATTATGAACAGGCAATGGACTTTGGCTAGTGTCTACTGTATCTGGATTTTGCACGACAATGTCACCTGCATCAATGGGCTTTTGGACTTCTCTTTTCAGATGCCAACAGTTTTCTATGCTGTGACCCGGGGCATTAGAGCAATATGCGCACCTTTGAGAATAATCAAAATTCTTTGGAAGAGGGTTCGACATTTTTATCTGAACCGGCTTCAACATGTCCAATTGCCTCAACCTTTGGAACAAAATAGCATATGATTCTCCAATAGGAGTGGATGTCTTTTCTTTTTCCTGTTGCCTTTTTATTTTGTACTCTGGCCTCGGTTGGAATTTTTTGCGGGTAGGTGGTTGATATGCTTGAGGAGGCGGGTAAGACATTTGTGGAGGCAGTGCAGGCCATTACGGGTCTTGCGGGTGTGGAGCATATGGCGGTGCAATGTGGATGGAGTACTGGGAAGGTGGGGTATGAATTTGGGGATTTTGTGGAGAGAAGTAGCATTGGGGAGGATTTTCTGGAGCACATGTATATTCATGGGGTTGATATTGAGGCTGAAAGCGTTGAGCAAGAACACCCACTGGATCTTGTCGTCGGCGGGGTTCAACAACATCTTTTTTATTTCTCTTTCTTTCACCCAAACTTACTGAGATGTTCTGAATGTCTTCTGTAGTATCTTTCAATGCAGAATAACTCATGATTTTGCCTGACTTGATTCCTTCCTCTACCATCTGCCCCATTTTTTCCACATCATTGAAAGGTTTACCCAAGGCCGGGATCAAATGACTGAAGTAAATGGGCCCCTGGGCTTGTAGGAAAAGCTCAACCCTTTCTTCTTCACCAATCGGGGGACTGACCCGAGCAGCTTGTTCCCTCCATCTGAGCCCAAACTCCCTAAAACTTTCCTCGGGTTTCTTTTCCATCTTAGATAGGGAGGAGCAGTCTGGGATAATGTCTAGATTGTACTGAAAGTATCGAACAAAATCTTGAGCCATGTCATCCCATGCATGCCACTTATTGACATCTTGACGAGTATACCATTCCAAGGCTGCCCAGTCAAGCTCTCACTGAAATACGCCATCAACAAATCATCTTTCCCGCCAACACTTCTCATTTCACTGCAATAACCCCTCAGATGGGCTACTGGATCTCCACGCCCATCATACATGTTAAACTTTGGCATTTTAAACCCCGCGGGCGGATGAACATCAGGGAACATACACAAGTCGTTGTAAGACATGTTATTTCCCACCCCTTGCATATTCTTTAAGGATTGTTTTATACCTTTCAGCTTTCTGGATATCTCATACCACTCTTCTTTCCTAGCAGGCTTTGCAGTTTCACCGGGAGGCTCAAAATGAGGAGAGTAAGGGTATGGATCCGAGACCTTGAAGATTGGTTCTGGAGCATAGTGTTGGGCATCAGGGACTTTGAACATAGTCTCGCTAGAGGATTGAGGAAGAATAGCTGGTGGAGGAGCTACAAAAACATGAGTGGTCAAAGGAGCGGAGTATGAGGTGGTTTTGGGGGGTGGAGTGTGAAACGGTTGTGGGAAGATATTAACAGCAGTGAGAGTTTGGATTTGTGACAATAGCGGAATGGTGACGAGGCTTTCAGTGTAATTAGTGGGAAATAATGGTGGAGGACGCCCACTAATCCAGGCTTGGTATATTTCAGCCATCTGTCCTTTCAACCTTAGGACCTCTTCTTTCAGTTCCGATTCTGATTCTACAATCTCCCTTGGTGGGTCTACAACCCCTGTGTCTGTTTATTTGCTAATCATGACCGTCTGGCGCTTTGACCTAGTGTTGTATGGATGACTTGCCTGGATGCCAACAAACTAACCACCTTTCTTAAATTAGAATAAAAGTAACAGAGAAAGACAAAACAAAACCACCATGTTAGCTTTAGGGCATTTATTGGATAATAATGTCACGTTGCAATGCACCTAGCAAAAATTATCAGTTCTAAAATGACTTTGAGGGCCGTAAGGTCATATGGCATCATCCCAATTTTGTTCGTTGCCCTGTTTCCTTCTTCATTTTCCTTTCTAGTACCCCTTGGTTTTGCATTTTCTTTCCTCTAGTTTTCTTTCTGATTATCACTTTTTCTTTCCCCTCATTTCTTACATCCCACAATTTCATCCTCTTTTTTTTGTTTTTTTAAAGAAAATGATTCGATCGAACCCTATGTACGTATCATGTCCCTCATGAATCAGATCAAGTGTAGTTCTGAAAAAGTAATGGATAAAATAAACTAAAAATAAAAATCTTTTTGGATTTTGCTTTTACAATTTTTTTTCACATACAAAATAGGAAATATAATAACAAAAGACTCGACGAACTCGACTAGACTATGACGGACTCGGACACCACCTAAAAGACTCAATACTATTGTACAAAACTAGAAAATAAAGGACAACATGGATAACAGACTCGAAACATAAAAGTATCCTCAAGCAACTCATGTCTGCAACGGTCCAGACTGGAATGGTCCTGGGATATCTGTCATGCTCGAGCTCTGGTAAATGAATTCATACTTGAATGAGAAAAAACAAGATCAAATAGATTAGTGAATCGAGACACTACGCGACGCCACAACACCTCCTATTGGGCACATGCAAGACCTGACTGGGCTATTTTTTGCAAAATGACCTACGTGGCCAAGAGTGGCTAGAAGTGCATACTCAACAAAGGAGACCTCAAAGACACGAAAATACCTCACTAAGGCTTATATGGATTCAAATTCCCAATAATCATGGCCCAAAATTAATTTAAAGAAATGACCCATTTTGCAAAAACGGTCGATATGGCCAGCTAAAGATGCAAACTCAATAAGGACGGACCTTAACGTAATAGTAAACCTAATTGTGGACTCAAGATTCTAAGACATGGGTCATTGAACCACTTTTGCGAAAAGGGCCCCATTTTGCAAGAACAACCGATGTGGCCCAACGTGGCTAGACATGCAAATTCAACATGAATAGACCTTAAAACTAAGAGGACACCTTGTTGTAGACTCAGGGCTCTAAGACATGACATAACAAACTACTTTGAGAAAATAACTCTATTTTGCAAAAATGGCCAATGTGGCCAAAAGTGGCTAAACGTGCGAGATTTGGCTACGACCCCCGAAGCCAAGAACCTAAGACTCACTAGGAGTACCGGAACCTATGTGGGCTGTCTACGTATCCCGCCTCGAAAGACGAGAATCAGGTATACATAGTTCGGGAAGATTGGATATGGGAGAGAATTAAAAAAAACAGTGATTTGAAGAAAACATATTTTTTGTCTTTTTTTTGAAAAAAATGATGAAACATGTAAAATCTTTTTGGATTTTCTTTTTCTCTTTTTTTTTGATTTTTGAAAAATGATGGGAAAGTGCAAAATCTTTTTGGATTTTTTTTCTTTTTTGTTTTGGCTTTTCTTGAAAAAGTTGTGAAAGAAAAATATAACTGGGCCCTACTTGCTTCATCTTTATACCCTCAACCCTCATTGGTCCGCCAAATGACCTCTTTACCCTTAAAGAAATGCAGCATGTAGCACATAGGGATGATTAAATGTCTTTTTGGGCCATGAGCCCGTTTTGACATAATTTGGATAAGCTTCCTACAACGGGACACTGTGCCTGGGACCGAGCCCTGCTAGGTTTAAATGATATGATGCAAATAAGCATGAACTAAAGGCTGACCTATGTTTGGGGTTCACTAGATAAGGCAATTCGGGGCGGCACGTGGTCGATGGCGGCTGCTCTAGCTGTCCGCCCACTCCACGCTCCCACGCCACCCCCTAAAGACACGGGTGATTCACAAAAGGTCGTGTACGCTCAAACGTACTCAGGAAGACTTGTTGCAGAAAGAAGACCCATGGTTATGCAAATGATGACAAATTATAAAGCAGTAACACATAAGGATAAGCGATAAACAAACAACCAACAAAACAGGGAAATAAGACAAACAAACCAAATAAACAAAGCAAATAAAGAAAACAAATACCTCAACCGAATATCCTAAAAGCCAACAAGATCAAGTACCAGCTCGAACCTGTAACTCCCCAGTAGAGTCGCCAAATCTCTCACACCCCTTTTTTCACCTCACTATTATCTCCAGCCGCCAGACCCCAACAACTGCCAGCTGTCCCCCTCGACAAGAACATACCCCCATCGGCCGCTCTTCTTCTTCACCCTTGAACACACATAAAAGATGAGAGCCGCCCACCCCATCTCACTTCTCCGGTTTCCACCTAAAAACGACCACCCTCAGACGACCACCACCCACCTTAACTCCAGCCGCCCACGAGCCGGAAACCCACCGGAAAAAGAACGTCCACCACCTCTGAACCCTAGAAGACCTTCCCCCTTCACCTCACCAGTACGCCTCTAGAGACCCCTCCATCACCTCTCCAACACCAGCGACCCCTCTGCTTCTCCACCCCACAAAAAAATAGCCACCACGCGAAGCTTCAGCCGTTGCTCCCTTACCACCAAACGCCGGGATCCGGCGAGTTAGCAGCCACCGACACTGCTGCTGTCTCTCTCCCCCTCATTTCTCTCACTCCCTTTCTCTATTACTGTCGCGTGCCACCCCCGCTACAATAGCCCGCCGAAAACCGGCGACCAAACACACGAACGGGAGAGAAAACCAGAAGCGTCTCTAGCAGCCCATCCAAATGCCATAACTGGTTGCAATTCCTCTAGTGATTTCTCCATATCCCAATTCTTGAATTTTTACTAACTCAAAGATAATTCAATTTCACTGTACAATTCTGCTGCAAATATAACTATACGTGTGACCTCTCTAACAAGTGCTGGAATTGGATTCGAGTTAGACTGAAATGAGTTTGTTGAGGCGGTCGAGTTCGAGTTTCCGGTGCCGATTCGAGTTTCCGTACGCGGTTAGTTATATTTTTGAGTTCATAGCAGTAAAATAATTAATTTCCAGTTATATTGAGGTCTATTTCTCACTCTTCTCTTCAATTATGTGTGCCTTTACCATTGTTTTGATGAATTGAAGCCATCTGATGCATATGTGTTTGAGATTACATGTACATTTGTTTGGCTGGGATTCTTATTGTTTCCCAGTGCACTTTGTTTAGTTTTAAGGGTTATTGCTGAATCATTAGACTATTAGTAAGCCTAATTAAGAGGAAGACTAACGAGATAGTGCATTGAAAGCTCCCAATTAAAATGAGCCGTGGACTGGCAAACCTTGAAAAAGAAATTTTGGCCAAGATCAGTGAAATGGATTTGGGATGTGGTGTTGGAATTAAAAAGAAACAGAATTGAGATTTGAATACCACACGTTTACTATTTTATTTTAGTAATTTAATCGCTAGGAGCATGGTTAGGCCGACCACACTCGGGTAGGCAAGCCTTAGGATTTTTGTTAGTTTTGAGGCGAGAGGTCGTTTTCTTAGTTAAATTTATCCGGGGAATGCCCCGAAGGACTTGTATATATTTTTATCCGGGGTATGCCCCGTAGTATCATGTATTTGGGGGCTATGACGAACTTCGTGGAAAAGTATAGTATATATTAGTAGTTAGGATTTTACTTTAATCTTCTTATTTTATTTTCTTTCGGTTAGGTGGGGACGACCTCGAGCCTCTGGTGTGTTTATTTCCTTTTTCTGTGTTTTTACCTCAATTTGAATATTCTAAAAGCCAACTTGATCATGTATGCAATAGTACTAGTTACGGGACTCGGGGAATGCCTAACACCTTCTCCCCGAGTCAAATGAACCCCCTTACCCTGAATCTCTGGTGCAAACTGGTTTAAGAGTCAAATGTGTTTTGAAGGAAATTGTTATTTGAAAAAGCGGTGACCTTGAACACCAAAATCAAATGCTAGGTGGCGACTCTGGAAAATCCTTTTGAACATAATTCTTTGTCACTTTCTAATTGAAAACCCTTTTGAGCTTCACCAATCTTTTTATTATTATAAGAGGGTTAGTAGGTAAACTGAGGTGTGTGACACATACGTGAGGAAAACTTGTCCAAAAGAGATATATACATATACATGCGAAATACGGTAGGGCGAGCCGACAAGGCTGCTATAGACAACTATATATCCCAAACTGGAAGCCGACAAGACCACATACTATCCAACTATACATAACTGTCTACAGACCTCTAATAGCATGTACAACTGTACAAAGTACGAGACTGGGCCCTGTTACACCCATATATGTATACAATCATAACGTACCAAAACCCAAAGCAGATCCCGATCAAATGGAGCACACCAACTCTCGCTGATCAAGGATCCTAAGAAGGGGGATCGTCAACTTGTCTACCTGCACTTGTGCATGAAACGCAGGCCCCGAGAAATAGGGGTGTCAGTACGAATAATGTACTGAGTATGTAAGGCACGAAAATCAGTACATAAAAGACATAAAGGAAACGTGGAGTAAAGAATTCCACCAATAGGTCTAAATAACTTTGTGAATCCTGAAATATTTATAATATCATGCATGTGCATATAAATATCGTATCATGCATAGGTATAGGTGTACATAACATCATCAAGCCTCTGAGGGCATCCCATCATATCATCCCAGCCTCTGTGGGCGAAATCATCAACGTATACCAACTGATCAGGTGTGGTGCACATATAACGCCGTAACCTTTTCCCATATCCCATGTACATATAATATACGCGTATATAATGCTATTTGGTCATGGGTCAATGTACATGTATAAATGAATGAAATGCATAAGAAGTATGTTAATAAGATTTCTCAGAATGTCATAAGATCAATATGTCTTCGGATAAAATTTATCAACTACGTATTTTTCTGAGATCCATGAACAGAAGATATAATAAGACACATGGAAAATCAAGAACATAGGCATCTCTAGTACTTCTATGAATAGTGTCATTTTTTAAAGTTGTGCATTTGCTCGTTTTGTTATATCGTATGGATCATGCCAAAAGGAAAGAAAGGATAAACTTAACATACCTGAGCCGATTCTCTTGACAATCCCTCTAACACACATTAATTGCGATAAAATACGTAACAGCGGATCGAAGTAGGAAAATATCCGTATGATATTCTTGAGAAAGACTGTACCGTACTCCCTTAAAATTGCAAGTCACGTTGCTCTAATATAATCTCGTATGAATTTTGTTGTGGAAGGTCCGTTACTTTGTAGATTAGATATAAGCATCTCTCTTTGTGAATTAGAGAGGTCTTTTACCTTAGTGGGTGTGAGGCCCACTTATGTGATAACTTAGCCAAAAATTTCTCTAAATGTTCCACCTTGTTACATGAGTAAAGAGTCACTAATTGGGCTTTGATCCATATGTACCTTGCTGCCACGTTGGGGGGAGGGGAGGGGGTGTTATATCTCGATTAATCTTATCCACAAGTCCTAATCACCTTGTTAATCTCCCCCCAAAAATCCATAATTGACTAATTATCAATATAATTAAGAATTATCTCAAATTACCTAAAATGCTAATAACTTTTAACACACTTTATATACCTTACTATAATGGTCATGTGGTACCTTGTATGGTAGTAGTTCATAAATATCGGGTATTATAGCTTGGACCGTATTTTATCCCAGATTGACAACCTTCAACAAAACTCATCTTCTTTGATTTGTTTACCCTCTAACCTTCACGGTACTTACTTATCACCTGCTATAAATGGCATAAATTCTTATAACCTCAAAAATAATCTCATTTTCGAGCCTACGTCGATTAACTTACGACGAAACTTTAACGTACGAAAATGCGAAAGTAACATCTTTTCCCCCTTAGAAACATTCATCCTCGAATGTTTAAATCTCCGGGATCTATATAAATTTTGGCAGAGTCGCCTTTGTACCAATACTACTACCAACCCTTCCTGTAGAAAACTCAACAATTCAATGCCATATATTGCCAATCATTAATAACGACAATGGCCTCACACGACCAATGACAATAACTAACACAAGAATCCATACTCGTACCTTAAGGCTATGATGTCTCAGTCAGATCCTTCTCTAGAAGAGGAAATAAGTGAGGATACCTAGATTTCATGTCTTATTCGGCTTTCCAAGTCATTTCTTCCACATTATTGTTTCTCCAAAGTACTTTCACCGAAGCTACGTCTTTAGTCCTCAATCTCTGAAACTGTCTATCTAGTATAGCAATGGGAGTTTCCTCATATGATAGTTGTTGTGTGACCTGAACATCGTCAACTGCCACGACTCTGGAAGGATCTCCGATACATTTACGGAGCATAGATACATGAAAGACTGGATGTACAGACTCCAAGTCAGAAGGCAAGTCCAACTCATATGCTACCTGGCCTACTTTGCATATGATCTTTTATGGTCCAATGTACCGAGGGATAAGTTTTCCTTTCTTACCGAACCTCACAATGCCTTTCATCGGTGATACCTCTGCGAATACCCAGTCGTCAACCTGAAAATCCAAGTCTCGTCGTCGATTATCCGCATAAGACTACTGACGGCTTTGAGCTGCTAATAGGCTTTTCTGTATAAGCTTAATCTTCTCGATTGCCTGTTGTACCAACTCCGGTCCTACTAATTTAGTTTCCCCAACATCAAACCATCTATAGGGGACCTACATTTCCATCCGTAAAGAGCTTCGTATAGAGCCATCTGAATACTAGAATGATAGCTATTATTATACGCGAACTCAATAAGCGGCAGATGATCATCCCAGCTACCCTTGAAGTCTGTCACACAAGCCCGTAACATATCCTCAAGTGTCTGAATAGTACGCTCAGCCTATCTGTCTGTTTGGGGATGAAATGCTTTTCTAAGACTTACCTGTGTCCCCAATCCTTTTTGGAAGGACCTCCAGGAATTATCTTTAAACCGAGCACCTCTATCCGAGATAATAGATATGGGGACACCATGAAGTCGTACTATCTCCTTAATGTAAAGCCTTGCATAATCCTCTACAAAATATGTAGTCCTCACAGGCAGAAAATTTGCTGATTTTGTAAGTCTATCAACAACCACCCATATAGAATCGAACTTACGCTGGGTACGAGGTAAGACTGAAGAAATCCATATTAATTACTTCCTAATTCCAAGTCGGAATCTCTATACCCTGCATTAATCCACCGGGTTTTTGATGCTCAATCTTAACCTGCTAACAGTTAGGGTACTGAGTAGCAAACTCTGCTATATCCTTTTTCATTCCGTCTCACCAATATACTTCCCTTATATCATGATACATCTTTGTTGCTCCTATTTGGACAGAATAACAAGAATAGTGAGTCTTTCCTATAACCTACCGCCGCAGCCTTGCAATATTAGGGACACATAATCGTCCTCGATATTTGAGGACCCCATCTCCTATAATCTCAAATAGTGTCTTCTCCTTCTGAGGGGTTATATCCCTGTAATGAGCTAACACAGGATCCTTGTACTAGCGTTCCTCCACTTCAGTTACTAAAAAGGATGTTGCCGTGTCCTGAAGAGTAACTCCGGTATCACCTGAATCCAGTAATTGAACTCCAAGGATAGCTAGCTAATGAATGTCATGGGCTATCCCACTCTTCTCTGGTTGTAAATATGACATACTACCTATAGATTTACGGCTGAGGGTATCGGCTACTACATTCACCTTCCCTGGATGGTATAAAATATCAACGTCATGGTCTTTCAGTAGCTCCAACCACCTCCTTTGGCATAGATTCAATTCCTTTTGCTTGAAGATATACTGAAGGCTCTTATGATCCGTATAGATATCAACATGAATGTCATACAAATAGTGCCTCTACATCTTAGTGCATGAATCACCGCGGCTAACTCTAAATCGTGAGTCAGTTAATTCTTATCGTGCTTTATTAGTTGTCTAGAAGCATAGGCTACAACCTTACCATGCTGCATAAGTACACAACTCAATCCAATGCCCAAAGCGTCACAATAGATCGCATAACCATCGGTCCCATTTGGGAGCGTTAGAACCGGTGCTGAAGTTAGTCTATCCTTCAATGCCTGGAAACTCCGTCCGCAAGCATCGGTCCAGTGAAACTTAGCTCCCTTCTGAGTTAACTTTGTCAATGGTGCTGAAAGGGAAGAAAATCCCTCTACAAATCTCCTATAATAACCTGCCAAGCCGAGGAAGCTACGAACCTCCATCGGTGTCGTAGGGCTAGGCCAAGTCTTTACTACTTCAATCTTTTGTGTATCAACCCGGATACCTTCACCTGAAATAATATGCCCAAGGAAAGCTACATAATTCAACCAGAATTCACATGTTGAGAATTGTGCATACAGCTTACCTTTTTGAGCAAAATACGCAAATGATCTGCATGCTCAGTCTCTGAACGAGAATACACCAA
This sequence comes from Nicotiana attenuata, assembly GCF_001879085.1. Taxonomy (NCBI): domain Eukaryota; kingdom Viridiplantae; phylum Streptophyta; class Magnoliopsida; order Solanales; family Solanaceae; genus Nicotiana; species Nicotiana attenuata. The sequence goes on from NW_017670322.1 coordinate 469,050, forward strand.
TATATCATCAACAAATACAATCACGAACAGATCTAGAAAGGGTCTGAACACACGGTTCATCAAATCCATGAATACTGCTGGGGCATTGGTCAAACTGAATGACATAACACAAAATTCAAAGTGCCCGTATCTGGTCCTGAATGCTGTCTTCGGAATATCTTTCTCCTTAACCCTTACCTGATGGTACCCGGACCTCAAGTCTATCTTCGAGAAACAATTGGCACCTTGCAACTGATCAAATAAATCAATAATCCTCGGGGGTGGGTACTTATTCTTGATCGTCATCTTATTCAACTGTCTATAATAAATACACATCTGCAAGGAATCATATTTCTTCCTCACAAATAACACAGGTGCTCCCCACGGTGATATACTAGGTCTAATAAAGCCTTTTTCAAGAATGTCCCTTAGTTATTCTTTCAACTCTCTTAGCTCTGCAGGTGCTATTTTATAGGGAGGAATAAATATTGGCTGAGTATCTGGTAATAAGTCAACAGCAAACTCAATTTTTTGCTCTGGCGGAAGACCCAAAAGCTCATCGGGAAACTCATTAACCACAGGGATAGATAGAATGGTTGGTGACTCTACTTTCACATCTTGTGCCCGAACTAAGTGATAAATATAGCCCTTCCTGATCATCTTCCTTGCCTTGAGATAGGAAATAAACCTACCTCTCGTAGATGCCGTGTTACCTTTCCACTCCGAAATAGGCTCCCTTGGGAATTGAAATCGAACCATCTTTGATCTACAATCAACATTGGCATAACAAGAAGCCAACCAATCCATACCCAATATAACATCAAATTCTACCATATCTAACTCAATTAGGTCTGTTACTGTAGAACGACTATGAACTACTACTGTACAATCTCTATCAATCTCTATATACCCGCCTAGCTATCACTGATACCCAACAGGTGTGGACACCTCAAAAGGTGTAACCAACTCAGGTTCTATTCCAAACTTACTAGCAACCAACGGAGTAACATATGATAAGGTGGAACCTGGATCAATCAATGCATATACATCATATGAGGAGACTGATAATATACTTATAACAACATCAGGTGATGACTCCTGATTCTGTTGACCTGCTAATGCATAAATGCGGTTCTGAGGACCGCTCGAGCTAGATGCTCCACCTCTGCCTCTACCACGACCGATTGGTGCTTGCGAACCTTGCCCAGGGGGAGTACTGATGGTGACGAACTAGCTACAGATCCCGCTGGCTGAACCATAGCTGCACCACCTCTCGTCGGACAATCTCTCATAACATGGCCTGGATAAACACAAGTATAACAAACACCCAACCCCATAAGGCACTGTCTGGCATGCTGCTTACCTCACTGAGCAGATCATGGTATGGGTGGCCTCATCTGACTTGAATCTCCCTTATACTGAGAACTTGAGGCCCTGGTATTCTGACTAGGCCCTGGATATGTGGAACGATCAAATCTCTTATCGGCAAACTGAGGGAGTGCGCTAGCCGATGGTTGGGCTGGATGCCTCGGGTATTGTTGTCTCTGACCACCTCGAAACTCACCAGAAGGACCCTAAGATCTCACTCTCTTACTTTGGCCCCTATCATACTCACGATCAGCCCTCTGCTTCTGCTTACGCTCCTCTACACCCTGAGCGTATGCCTGAATACGAGAAATATCCATGCTTGACTGAAGTGAGATCGACATACAGTCGTTAAGAAGGTGCGACTCCAACCCCATCACGAACTGGTGAACCCGATCCTCCATCTTAGATAAAATAGTGGGAGCATACCTGGCCAATGAATCAAACTGAAGGTTGTACTCCCGAACACTCATATTTCCCTGCCGAAGGGCCAAAAACCTATCAACTCTGGCCCTTCTAAGCTCTGGTGGCAGATAATGACGAAGAAAAGCCTCTATAAACTCCTTCCATACTGTTGGAGGGGCATACTCACCTCTGGACAACTCCCAAGACTCGTATCAATTAACTGCAACATCCTAAAGTCTATAGGAAGCTAGCTCAACTGACTCAATCGCAGTGACCTTCATTACCCTCAGGTTCCTCTACATTCTATCGATAAATACCTGAGGGTCTTCGTTTGGATTTGCTCCAGTGAACACCGGAGGGTCCAAATTAATAAAATCACGAACCCTCGCACTGACGGACCTATCTGCATGACCAATACCTACCTCCTAACGCCGAGCCTGTGCGGCTACTAATCGAGTTAATAGCTAAATTGCATCTCTCATCTCCTGACCCGATTCATCTGGCTGAGGAGCTGGACATACAGGGGCGGGCGGTCGAGCTGGTGCCCCTCGGAGCTCCTCTAGAGAGGGCGGGGTATGTGAAGTCTGAGATGGAATCTCACTATGAGACTCCTCGGGCCCTGGTAACTCATGGCGCTTGACTAGTAGTCTCATCAGCCACAGACTTGTCCTACTGGGCGGCAGTAGCCTTCTTAGGCATCGCTAAAAATATAACACATCGTTAGGAAAATGAATTCTTGTATCGCACGATCTAAGATAAGAAGGAAGGATAACATCCTATGTCCTATAGCCTCCTGTTTATAAATCTAGTGCACAACACACTCATAAATAAGACTCTATTAGACACGGTCTATAGACAACCCTAGGACAAAACTGCTCGAATACCACTTTTGTCATGACCCAAACCGATGGGCCATGACGAGTGCCCGAGTCCTACCTGTCGAACACCCCTAAGCATGCGTCTAAGATATAAACATGAATTAAGGGTAGGTAATGAATAACATCTGTCAATAAACTGCTAAATTACGTGAATAATATACGTGAGGAAAACATGTAGAAGAAATATATACATATATATGCAGAATACGGTAGTGCAAGCCGATAAGGTTGCTATAGACAACTATATATCCAAAACTGGAAGCTGACAAGGCCACATACTATCCAACTGTACATAACTGTCTACAGACCTCTAATAGATTATACAACTGTACAAAGTATGGGACTAGGCCCCGTCATACCCATATATGTATACAAGTATATCGTACCAAAACCCAAAGCAGCTCCGAATCAAATGGAGCACACCAACTCTCGCTGATCAAGGAACCTAAGAACGAGGACCGTCAGCTTGTCTACCTACACCTGCGGGCATGAAATGCAGGCCCCGATAAATAGGGGCTTCAGTACGAATAATGTATTGAGTATGTAAGGCATGAAAAATCAGTACATAAAAGACATAAAGGAAACATGGAGTAAAGAATTCCACCTGTAGGTCTAAATAACTTTGTGAATCCTGAAATATTTATAATATCATGCATGTGCGTGTAAATGTCGTATCATGTATAGGTATAGGTGTACATAACATCATTAAGCCTCTGAGGGCATCCCATCATATCATCTCAGCCTCTGTGGGCGAAATCATCAACGTATACCAACTGATCAGGTTGTGGTGCGTATATAACGCCGTAACCTTTTCCCATATACCATATACATATAATATATGCGTATATAACTCCATCTGGTCATGGGTCAATGTACCTGTATAAATGAATGAAATGCATAAGAAGTACGTTAATAAGATTTCTCAGAATGTCATAAGATCAATATGTCTTCGGATAAACTTTATCAACTACGTATTTTTCTGAGACCCATGAATAGAAGATATAATAAGACACATGGGGAATCAAGAACATAGGCATCTCTAGTACTTCTATGATTAGAGTCATTTATGAAAGTTGTGCATTTGTTCGTTTTGTTTGTATCATATGGATCATGTCAAAAGGAAAAAGGAATAGCCTTAACATACCTGAGCCGATTCTCTTGACAATCCCTCTAACACACGTTTATTGCGATAAAATACGTAACGGCGGATCAAAGTAGAGAAAAATCCGTATGATATTCTTGAGAAAGATTGTACCATACTTCCTTAGAATTGCAAGTCACGTTGCTCTAATATAATCTCGTATGAATTTTGTTGTGGAAGATCCGTTACTTTGTAGATTAGATATAAGTATCTCTCTTTTTGAATTAGAGAGGTCTTTTACCTTAGTGGGTGTGAGCCCCACTTATGTGATGACTTAGCCAAAAATTTCTCTAAATGTGACACCTTGTTACATGAGTAAAGAGTCACTAATTGGGCTTTGATACATATGTACTTTGCTGCCACGTTGGGGGGAGGGTTGTGATATCTCCATTAAGCTTATCCACAAGTCCTAATCACCTTGTTAATCTCCAACCAAAAATTAATAATTAACCAATTATCCACATAATTAAGAATTATCTCAAATTACTTAAAATACTAATCATTTTTAACACACTTTATATACCTTACTATCATGGTCATGTAGTACCTTATATGCACTAGTCCATAAATATCGGGTATTATAGGCATCTCTAGTACTTCTATGATTAGAGTCATTTATGAAAGTTGTGCATTTGTTCGTTTTGTTTGTATCATATGGATCATGTCATAAATGCGAAATGTAACACTTTTAGGTTGATTTTGGGCTTTTGATTAAAGAATTGACCTTTATCGGTTGTTTAAAAGTGACCTCCGTATTTGTTTACAATATATGAAGAGTATGTATGTTTAAATTCACACTAAATTTTGTTGAATTCTTTGAATAATGAAGTGGTAAACCTTCTATTTTATTGCGTGAAAATTTCCTTGAATAGGCATTTTATGTAAATGTGAGTACAGTCTTGGAATTGAACTAATTCCAGCTCAATCAAAGAGGCACTTATGTTGGTGTAGTCTAAGTTACTTATCATGTACAAGCTACAAGAATTATATTTTGGATTTGTGACACTTTGTAAAATATCTTTTTCTTGGATTTCAGATATATAGTCTTTGAATGTTTGAACCAGATATTAATCATGTAAAAGTTAATTCTTACACTATGATGACTCATTATTTGAGATACTTAGCTAGCGTTTGGCCATAGATTCCCAAATTTATTTTGAAAAATCTGATTGGGGTGAAGTTTGGTTTGAAGATGAAAATGTGTTTGGAAATCAATTTTCAAAACATATTTCACTTTTTTTTTTTTAAAAAAACATGAAACATGACTGATACCCACAAGTTCTAAAAACTATCACAAATACCCAACAGTATCTTCACATATAACGTTCATTATATTATCGCAAACCATAGTCCTGAACATAAATAAATTTGGTACAAAATTATTATTTTTATAATGAACTACATAATACACTATTAGAAGACCGACAAGACAAAGCAACATTGTTACAAAATAATAAATGGTGGGTTTTTTATAAAATACATAAGTTTGGGGTAATTTTTAAAAAATGTAATAGTAATATTTTGGGCCTTGGTTTTGGAATTTGGGTTTTGGATTTTGGGAATTGCCAAAATATGGATAAAATTTATGAACAAATATGTATTTGCCAACAAAAAAAAAACTCAAATATATTTTGGCAAAATATATGGCCAAACGGGTCCTTAGTACCTTACATACTTATGCAAACAGTGTCCTCAAGAGCCCTTTTATTTCCTTTACTTATAATATATTTATAATTTATCTCTTCAATCGTGGCTAAATTTATAAGATCATTTCTAAATTTACAAATATATCGCGCAAAGCGTGGGTAACTTAATTAGTATATATATAGTGGAGTAGCTATTGTAACTGAAGCATCGGTTGAGAGACCACGTTTTAGTTTATTTTAAGATGACTTTTTCTATTTTTTTAAATCATTAAGAAGTCTCAGAAGTGAAAGAAAAAATACAACAAAAAACAATGGAAAAAAGAAAAGTATGAATGCTAGGTTGTGGTGGTAGGAGCTTCTATGTTGTGGAGTATTTGTCTTTTTCTAGAAATTATTACTGCCATCATTGTTTTTCTTGGAAGGAAGAGTGTGATTGACATTTCTGTCTTGGAAGAGGAGAAGTGTGACGACCCAAAGGGGGTCATCACTTGTTTCTTTCTCATTCTGTACTCCCGAGGCCTTGAAAACCTCATCTAGGGTTGCCTCGATTTGCATGCGCAGTCCGGGCGCGTAGCCGGAAAGCTTAAATATGAATTCTATGAGAAAAATGCTAAATTTTGAAATTAAATTGAATAAATTTGACTTCGAGCAACATTTTGGGTAAACGGACCCGGACCCGTGATTTGACGGTCCCGGAGGGTCCGTAGGAAAATATGGGACTTGGTCGTATGCTCGGAATCGAATTCCGAGGTCCCAAGTCCGAGAAATGAATTTGTGTGAAATTGTTTTCTGGAAATAATTAAGGAAATTGGAAATGAAATTTGATTAGAAGACTATGGTATCGGGCCCGTATTTTTGTTCCGGCGCCCGGTACACGTCTTATACATGATTTAAGCACTTTCTGTAAAGTTTGGTTGAAAACGGACGTCGTTTGACGTGTTTCGGACTTAAAATGGAAATTTGATGTCTTATGAAAATTTGGAAGAAATCATGAGTTTTGAGGCTTGATCCGATGTATATGATGTTAAATTTGGCGATTTGATCGCGCGAGTAAGTTCGTAGGATGTTTTTGAGGTTGTGTGTATATTTGGTTTGGGGCCCCGAGGGCTCGGGTGAGTTCTGGATAGGCCACAGAGTGCATTTTTGAACTTGGAAAATTGCTGGTATGATCTGACCTGCAGGCTTCGCATTTGCGAAGCCTGGCTCGCAAATGCGAGCTCGCAAATGCGAAGAAATATTCGCATATGCGAAGGCACTCATTTTGTTCAGGGATCGCAAATGCGATCACTGTATCGCAAATGCGAGAGCTAGACTTTCGCAAATGCGAAGTCCCCAGTTATGCCCATGGTTCGCAAATGCGAACTAATGTTCGCAATTCCCACATTTGGTCGGGGTTCGCAATTGCGAACCCCAGTTCGCAATTCCCATATCTGAGGCCCAGCAAATTTCATACTTAGTCGAATTTCCGCCATTTTTCACCATTCTTTCAAGACCCAAACCCCATAGGCGATTTTTCAAGGACAAAACTTCTTCCAAATCATTTGTAAGTCGATATTTTCTTAATTCTTTCAATCATTTAACATGTTTTCCACTTGAAATCAATGATTTTCATGGGTGAAATTGGGGGTTTTGGGTAGAACCTAGATTTTTCTAAAAATTGGGGATTTGGAGCTCAATTTGTGGTCCGATTTCAAAACAAATCACATATTTGGGTTCGTGGGGGAATGGGTAATCGGGTTTCGGTTCAAACCTCCGGTTTGAACCACGTGGGCCTGAGGGGCGTTTTGGTTATTTTGCCTAATTTTGCGCTTTAGCTTTGAATTAAATAGTAGAATCAGTTGCTTGAGATGTTATTTACGATGTGTGATTTAATTGAATAGATTTGGGACATTTGGAGTCGAGTACTCGTGGCAAGAACGTAGTTGCTAGTTGATTTTAGCCGGTTCGAGGTAAGTATCTTGCCTAACCTTGTGTGGGGGACTTCCCCTTAGGATTTGAGTCTTCTTTGTTGATCGTATTCCTTGTACGCGAGGTGACGAGTGCGTGCTCAGATTTATTTGTGGAAAAGTTGCCCCTTTTAGGTTCTTAGATCCTTGTAATCACCGAATATGATGTTGTTCTTGATACGATTGAGTTCCCTGTTATTAGTTTCACCTCTACATGACTTACTTGGAATTTATCTTCCCTTTTTGATTATTCTTGTTGCCTAATTGACTTTTACTTGTTTAACTGTAGACATTTACCCTTCTATAGTCACATTATCATTCCTAACTGCTTGTCTTTATCTGGAAAGCATTATTTCTATCTCTCGTGTAATTAATTGGTCTTAATTGGAAAGAAGTTAGATATCCTATGTTTAGTTGGTATTTCCTTAATTGTAATTATTTGATTCATGTTAACTTCCTTGTTGTTGAACTGAGTATTTTGGAATTGTTGTTTCGTATTATTTCTCCTTGTTGAGTTGTTCTTATTGCGCTTATTATTTCTCTGTTACGGTTATTCCTTATGAGTTAGTTGTGATTCTCTTGCTTTGTTCCTGTATATATTGTCATTTGTTGTGTGGTACTTGATACTGTGATGCACGAGGTTTTTGCCGTGCGGTTGTTGATACTGTGATGCACGAGGTTTCTGCCGTGCGGTTGTTGATACTGTGATGCACAAGGTTTTTGCCGTGCGGCTGTTGGTACTGTGATGCACGAGGTCTCTGCCGTGCGATTGTTGTTGAAGGGTTGCACGAGGTCTTTGCCGTGCTATTGTTGCTATTGATGTTTTGCACATGCGGCATAATAAGGCAGGATATGTTATATGCTTATATGTGGGTTGCGCATGTGGCGAAATAAGGTGGGAATATTGTGATGCACGTGTGGTGAAATAAGGCAGTGCCTATTATATTATTATTTGCACGCGTGGCGAAATAAGGTGGGCTATGTCAGGGGTTGATTGTAAAGAATTGTGACGGCCTGTGGAGGCATTCCTATTTATTTTATATTGTGATTGTGGGTTGCTTACCTGTATGAGCCTTACCGCTTGGAAGTTGTGAGGAAACATTCGTACATGCGGTCCGTTCTCCTTTTCATGTTTTCTAGTTGGTAGAATTCTTGTTAAAAATACTTGCACAAGCATTCACGTAGTTGGACACCCCATCAGAGGTGAATTCCTTCCGATTTTGCTAAGGGTGGAGATACGCCTTCGTTTATCCATTATATATGTGAGAGTGGCCCTAGTTAGCTAGTTAGTTGTCAGCATGACCATGAGATTGATGGGGCACAGGATGCCAAGTGTTAGGTTTCAGATGCCGGGTCTTCGTGAGTTGTGGTTTGTCCGAGACTTGGTAAAATTGTGGAAAGAGTTGAACAAGACCTTATGTGAACATCATTGTAGGATATGAGTTATTGACTTGTTTTTCCCCTTGCTGTGTTGTGAACTTAGGATTTGGATTGTGGTTCTGTCGTCATTTTTGTATCATCATTTATTATATTCTCGTTGTTACTTGTTGTCCTTTTCCCTTATTGTGAGTTGTAACATTTTTGGTCATTCATGCAGTCTTTACATATTTATATATCGGTTCCATTATTCCTATGATCATACTGTTTATTTGACCGCTAGGTACCTTGAGTGTTCCTCGTCACTACTCCACCGAGGTTAGTCTTGATACTTACTGGGCACCGCCGTGGTGTGCTCATGCTACTCTTCTGCACATTTTGTTGTGCAGATACAGGTACCCCCACTTAGTTCTGTCAGCCTTGGAAGGAGGCGTATCGGTAGAGACTTCGAGGTATATCTGCTACGTCCGCAGACCGAGGAGTCCCTTTCCAGTTTTCTGTAATAAGTATAGCTCCTTCAGTATTTCCTCCTTTGTATAGACATTCTTGAGTCATAGCCTCTTATGTATCCCTTAGCTTGTGATTTGTGAGTTTCCGGGTTTTGGGAGTTTTGTTAGCTTCGAGAATTGTTGTGGTATGTGCCGAGCGGCACCTTAAACACCATTTTATTTACCAGTTCAGTTTTATTTACTTTCTTCCGCAATTATGGTTTATCTTCCGTATTGTTAGGCTTACCTAGTCGTAGGGACTAGGTGCCGTCACGACATGTTCACGGAAGGCGAACTGGGGTCGTGACAAGAAGACACTGATCTTGTCCAAAAGTCCCCCCCCCCCCCCCCAAAAGCTAACTGGTGCTTTGTTTAGGGACGAGAGCCACTCCTTCTTTTCCGAGTTTGCCTAGGATCTCCTGTCTTAAAAGACGAATACGAATTAGTAAGGCTGCCCCCAATAGCTCTTTTTGAATGGACATCTACGGAGTTTGAGGGGTTCACTAGATTTTTGATTCCTTCTCCATTTCTGAGAGATGGGAAAGGTAAATATTACTGTATTCTTTCTTCCCTCTCTTCTTCCTCCTTGACTCCATACTCTTTCTAACCCAACAAAAATGGGTAGAGTTCCATTTGGTGGGTGGGTCTAGGGCGAACGAAAGAGATGTGTAGCAGGTGAGGCATTGTGTCGTCGAATTAAAGAAATTAAAGTCCATTATAAAAATTGAAAAGGCAAAAGGGAAGCAAAGAAAAAAAAGAAACGTAGAAAGTCACAACCCAAATAAAAAATAATTTGAAAAGGAAAATTTGAGAAATGCAAATAGTATAAAAAAAAATTAGTTGAGAGTCCTACATAGAGATTACAAGCGGACACTTATACTGGTTCGTGTACTTTCTTTGGAGGGAAAAGGTAAAGAAGAAGAGAGTTTCACTAATGTTCTACTGCTTCTGCACTTCTATTTCCAGTTATATTATGCCCAATTTTTTCCATTGGTAAAAGAGTTTCCAGGAAAAGGTAAAGAAGAAGAGAGCTTTAGAGCAACTCTGGCCCTTTTCTCATTCCCTTTTATTCTCTGTTTTCTTTGTTAAATTTTGGAGGCAAGAAAAGTTGCTCAGACCTTCTTCCATACCAGAAAGGTATAATCTTTAAATCTTTCAATTTTTGTATGTTTCATATAAACTGTTACTCCCGTCGTTCCAGTTTATGTGAACCTATTTCCTTTTTGGTCCGTTCCAAAAAGAATGACCCCTTTCTAAATTTGGAAACAATTTAGCTTAAACTTCTAATTCTACCCTTAATGAGAAACTTTTATAACCACATAAATACTCCGGGCCCCATTTTGACTTGTTTAGAACCACAAATTTCAAAAGTCTTCATTTTTTCTTAAACTCCGTGCCCAGTCAAACAGGTTCACATAAATTGGAACTGAGGGAGTATATGTGATGAGAAATAGAAAAATTGTTTAAATCTCTTGTATAATTTACTTCATTTGTTGTACTTTTCACGAATTTTTTTTTTACATGATTTATTGTGAGATGGGCATTTATGGGTTTATGAGGTTTAAAGGGGTTTTTGTATTTTATGTGTGCAGGACTTGTTTTGGGGCTTTTCATGTAAAAAGCTTTTGGTTTTCTAGTTTGGCTACAGAATTTCTGGGATATTATTGGGACTGAGGATTTACTAGAAATTTTCTTCTTTAGGGGGGTTAAGGGTTTATCTATTTCTCTACAGATGCCCCCGCTTCCCCAAGAATTGTTTGATATGTCTAATAAGGAGGAAAAAATGCTAAAAAGGAGAGGGTAAATGATGATTGCAGTGGTTTAGTGAGAAAAGTGCGGATCATATATGATGATTCTGATGCTACTGAATCTGAGAGTGGGGATGATTATCATATTTGTAATGTTGTTAGAATCAAGCGCGTCTTGAAGGAAGTCCACATTTCTAGTGCGGAAAAAGACTATGAAAAATATTTGGTCAAAAGCACCAACAAAAGTCTTAAAAGTAAGAACAAGAGTGTTGGAAATAAGAGGGTGCGGATAAAATCGTCGTCATTGCCTAAAGGAGGATGAGGAAATGGGAAAGGTATGCAATGGAGATCAGAGACCCCTCGCAAGGGAGAAAATATGGCTTGGAACTTTTGACACTGTGAAAGCGGCTGCAGAAGCATACGACGCAAAGAAGGCTCAGTTTGAAAGAAGGATTTTGTCTGAAAGGGGTAAGAATTTGAGTTCCCCTCGAGCTCCCCCCGAGTGTTCTATGACTTGTTCCTCTCATCCTACAAATAGTTCCAATGGTTTGTACTCGCATCCATCCCCGTCTTTGGTGCTAGATATACCAACATCATCAGTTGCATTTTTTGGGTCTATGTATAATTTAGTTAATTTCTGCATTATTCTTTGACCTATTCTGTTGTTAACAGTTACTTTCTTCTCCTTATTTTTCTTACCTTCAAGCAAATTTAAATCAATTGTTATGGTCTTCAGGTTGTCAAATTTTTAACCCGAGATTTGAGGATCAAATGCTTTATGAAGATCCTTTGATAGAACAAGGTACCATAAGCAATAGCCTGGCAAAGATGACCGAGTTCAATATCATGAAGAAAACAAAAGCCCGACAACCAACGATAGAAATTTGTCACAAGTCTACAAAGGAAATTTAGGACTGTCGTCTTAATTGCACTGACCCGTCAATCATGTCTCCTTCTATTAGCGCAAAGCTTAACATGATGAACTTCGAAGTTGCATTACCACGATATTTCCATTATGCAGTCCTTTTAAATCATACAATTTTTACAAAAGAATAAATAAAACCATGCACAAAATTAGGGGAGCTAATTTAACAGGATAACATGCACTTTTCTAAAAAAGAACTACGTAAAATGGATATCCGAGTGCAACGTGGTTTGGGGAACGCCAGTAATGTAGCACGGAATGGTCGTGTAGGCTACCATATCCCACACTCTATGCCGAATTCCCTACTAGGCACCATAGGTCGAATAACTACAGTAACCTTGAAATGTCTTGCTAAGGGCAATAGACATAGACCACCCAAGTGACATAGTCCAACGTCATAGCTCAAGCCCGAATACATAGAACGACTATATAGTCACTCTCAACGATATAGGCTAGCGACATAGACCACGACAAATGACATATGCTAGAGACATAAGCAATCGTGCGACGCGTACCAATGCACATGTCCTTGAGTTGATCACATACATAAACCATGATGTGCAAACATCAAAAGAACATATGATATCGAAAATGAGGCAATTTTACATTTGCCCTGCAAGACATGGAGGAATATGATGCCTTGCATCGTGTACCATGCACCAGTGCACCATGCGCCAAACCTAGACTCTATTCTACCCTTGTAATCTCTACTCAATGCTTCTCTCAGACTACGGAGGGGCAGATCATGCCCAAGGGCTAATGCGGTGTGCAACCCGATCCCATATTGAATCAATAACACCAGTTGTGGCATGCAGCCGATCCCATCATGAATCAATAAATCCTTATGCGACGTGCACCCCGATCCTATCAATAACACTCACAATCCAGTCCTCACGCCCCAACTCATCCATAAATCTCTCCAGTCTCTCGAACTCACAAATCTCATGTGAATATGATGATTAAACAATAAATGACAACAGAGACTGAGATATTATAAGCAAATGATGAATGTAATTGAGTATAAAATTATAGTTAATCAAATAATTCAACAGCGGATTTTACCCTAACATGTTTCAAACATGGATTGCAGCTCAATCAATCTAACATGTAGGGATAACATGAATAGCAATAAGGTTTGATAACTACACAATACCACGGTTTTAACCGAGTCATAATTACTACGGTGCACGCCCACACCCCCGTCACCTAACATGTGCATCACCTCAATACCAACCACATAACAGGAAATCCAGGGATTCATGCTCTCAGTACCAAGTTTAGATGTGCTACTTACCTTAAACCGCGCAAATCCCTACTCCAATAAGCCCTTGCCTCGCAAATCAGCCTCCGAAAGGCTTGAATCTACCCACAAACAAGCCTCTTTTGTTAATGGGAAGGCGTCATCAAGAATATTTGGCCGCTCTGACCCGTTTGCTATTCCTAACTTTCTTGAAGGGTTAGATTCTAGGAAATTTGGAAGTGTCACTAGAGAGGCTGAGGACCTTATTGCGCAACGAATGAAGTTAATGAACCCTTGTTTTGCAAGTGATCATTCACTTCCCAACAAAGTCTTGGAATTGGAAAGGAACTTTGGAAAATGGGCTTTTAGAAGAAATCAGCCTGCCCCAGATGTAATTGACTTGGAGGACGAGTAGAAAGCAAGGCATTGCTTCAGCACCAATGATTCCCTCTACATTATTTGGATTTTTAGTTGGGCCTCTTGTTATTATTGATTAAGATGATGAAGACACTCAAAAAGACTCCATCTCTCCATCTCAGGGGATGATTCACACTCAGAAAAGTTCTATTTCTCCATTTCAGGGGATTCCCTTACAGAATACTTTTATTGATTTTCAATATAAAATTTTATGGTAAGTACATTCTAGAATGTTAAATTCGTGTAAATTCTTAATGCCACTATTTGGTGCTATCTCTGGTGATTGTGTTACTCGAAGAAGCATCGCTGAATTTGCATTTCTGAAAAAAAACCTAAACCACTTGAGCTCTGGTGATTGGGCGATACAGAAGCAATTCCGAGCGATCTCCTTCGTGAGCTCTCCTATGGCCACCAGTCTTTCCAGCTTTTTCATGACAGTTTTGGGTGGTGAAACAGGTGATAGTAGGTGAATGGGGAGGGATTGCAGCACATATTTGATCAAGGTAGCTCTTCCTCCAAATGAAAGCAATCTGTTATGCCATCATCTGATTCTGCTCACTATTTTGGATATTAGTCCATTGAAGTGTATAATTCTTTTTCATATAGGTCCGACAACACAATATAGCCGAAATCTCACAGTCCATTTAAACCATAAACCATAGAACCACATTGCACTTTCCGAAATCATACACAATATCAGAACCTCACATCTATACCCAGAATAAACCCGAACTAGCTGTAATAACCCATACTTGCAACCTCAGGTGAAATCATATGATATACTACATAATCCAAACACTCGAAACGATAGCCTCTATTTACAGCAATTGCCCATAATAACCAAATACCGATAGAAAACCTTTTATTAGCTAAAGTCTTATTCCAACACTTCCATATCCTGCCAACAACAAATGAAACACGCGATAAACCGTAACCATTCCTCAGATCAACCATTCATGAAGCCACTTCCCTTTGACTAATATCACAACAGATTTCCGGGCCATACCTTGATATTATCTCTCTAACAAGCTGCAATCAATTCTGTTCGTATTCATTAATGACTCTAACGATCACCTCGAATCCAACACACCACTCTAGTGATATGATACCTCAATACAGGCCTAAGCCACAACTTGCATAATACGCGTACCAACAAGAAACGACCTGAATATACTCAAATCATGAAAATAACTCAAACAAAAGAGCTCATCAGTATCATCACAACACAAGGCTGAGACCCCGTCTCACATCATAGAAATAGAACACCTGAATCTACCCCGAAAGGTCATAACTCAACGCAGCCTCGCTACAATGCGCGATCCTATCCAAACACTGTTACACATGGAGCACCTCAAGACACTGTGATCAAAATTCGACAGCCACACACAATTTGATGTCTGAAACCAAGGCAATTCATTGCACCCACGGTGAAATAAACAACATACGACACGCCGCCTGATAGGTCATAACCCACACTCCATTTACCGAGCAACATCCGATTACTCTTCCCGCTCGACTTCCACTATGAATCCCCAATAGATCTGCACCACGTGTGCCCATAACCAACAAATCATAACGCCTCACAGCACAGAAAAAGCAACTCATAGATCTCCCCAGATCACTAACAAGTTCAATAACGATCGAATCCACCTGTCCCTCAACAATACAACTCAAGACTAACCAAGCTAACTCAAGCTAAATACGTAGCCACATTGGCCTGCCAACGAACTCAATACCAAGAAGCCTGAAGCTGCTCCTTCCACTACTATAACTCCTGCCAGAGCCGTACGATACGGTGCCCGGCACCAAATAAATACTGAAATCCGCCATCTCACCCGGCGACATGCCCGGCCACAAAAAAACGCATCCGAAAAATCACTCAATACCGGAACTGAATCAATGGTAGAAACCTCTGCAACGACATCCATCAGGAATGCCTCATTAAGAAAAACAATCCTTCTCAGCCGTCCGGTGCATCTTTTGAAATATATACCACTCTGCAAGAACATAATCCAATGCACCTTGGCGCTCAACCCGTGGCATTTCCGGCATAGCCCGTAGCACAATAGTCTAGAATAACCCAACACCAAGACAACCAGTCTACAATCCAATATCATATCCAAAATCTGGCATACCAAGCAAAGAAAGATCCACTCGGACCTCTAATTCCCAATAACCGCTAGACGGTGCTGATACACACGATTTACAACAACTGCATAGCCTGAACACGAGAACTCCTAGTCTCCAACTCCATATAGCACACAAATCACTATACCTGATCCCAAATTGCGTCGTGCGAATACATATCACACCTCAAGTACCCAATCATCCCACGAAAGGTATTCTAAAGTTTCCCTGTGCCATCAAACAAACTCAGATATCAACAGTCGATCCCAAATGCCGCTACACTACCGAAGTATTATCAGTTTACATCACATTGCCCTTTTACTGGAACATATACCCCCGTCGAATCACTATGGTTGGCAATACCATTTTCCATAATCATTTGAAGATCGATTCTTTAATCACCTGCAGCTGCCCGTGTTGCTTAAGAATTTAATGACTTTCCATTATGAAAAGAACCGTAACCTTACACACACAAATCCCAATCCTCCACCACATATCGCATATACCATACCATCTAGTATAACATAAGAACTCCATCTCCCTTCCTAACCACAAACATCTACGTACTCCACTAGTCAAGAACTCTCCATCAATCCCATCAAGAAGAGAATTCATTAAACATTCCATGCTTCGCATGCCCATAGGCAATTTATACGTCTCTAAACCACGGTAAAACTTATCAAGAACTCTCCCCCAATTCCATTGCACAAGCTAAACTGCCAGGACTGAATCCTTCTACCCGAACCAAGCTAAGCAAGCTGTCAGGACTCAAGAGCCTTGCTGCACAATACCTGTAAAAGTCCATTGCCTCGAACACATACGAAGAATTAATCATATCCTTACCATACCGATTCGGTCTACTATCAAGCTATTCCATCTATCTAATTTCCCTTTTGATTCATCATCCACTTGATATTTCTCCCTCGTTGTAGCATCGCAATGCCTCAATCCAAGCTTACCACACGAGACTCGGACATAAGACCACACTGTCTAAGACCCATAGGCCACTGAATACTCTCTCAATTGTTTCCCAGAAATACTACATTCCCGAATACTTTACTGTGAAGAACTTTTTGCGAGTCTAAATTCGCTTCCTTTACTTTCCAGGTACCGACACATAGGATCCCATGATCAACATAAAATACCACAAGTCTTGACGTTTTCTATTGAAAACACTGTCTTTAGTCGCATACACAGCCTTAAAACACCTGAGTGTTACATGTAGATTCTTGAACACATTAAAACCATTCTCGAGAGTCATTCACTCTTATTCATCTACAACTTACCTGATTTAACGAACAGAACCACTCGTGCTTTATTGGCACTCCGATACCGTAAAATGAGACCCGCATCCCAATACAACCAAGCAACTTCCTGCTCTATGCACCGAGCATTCTTCACCAACAACGACTCTAGACATTCCGTAATTCTCATACTCTATGGAACATAATATAACCTTTGTCAAAATTTTTGCTTCACTCATGCCATCCTCGGCTCAATTTCTGCAACTAGAACTGATTTGCCAGCATACCTCAAAACGGAACCAACATAGCACATAACCGTGCGATCAGCTAATCAACAGCAACCTCCCCAACTTGGCGCGGAGCCATCTATCAGGACATATTCAATAACCCACAATACTTCTTACTCTAATGATGCCGCAATATTATAGTGAGATTAAACTCAAATCATCTACTAGTTTTGTGAAAGCACAGATCATCTAGCACTGAAATCCTCTACAAATCTCGCATTCATCCCCATACCAGTTGAGTCCACTCCCTTGAGCGACCCGAATTTATCAAATTTCAACACGTACTCTTCAATTACACATGAGATCTTTCTAGCATACACATAGGGACCATGCCACTTAAGAACACTCCGCAGGAGATAACCCACCTGCTTCACCTCAATTTAGTATTTCAGCACACCTTCCATCGACATACACATAACACAGTCATTTAGTATTCCTGAGTCTGAACTCATATCGCCACACGTAATGCACTTCACTCCCCAGCTAGGAGACACGAAAATATTCTTCACGCGCCCATAACTCAGACTACACATCAAATCACAACAGGAATCGAACACTTAACAGCTCATCTATTATTCAGCAGACTCCTTCGTCACTACCAAGATCACATGGATACATCTCGCAGTACTAACATACTCATCACATGGATATCCAACCGCCATTCCGGCTAATAAGGACAATACTGAACATATAAGTTCAAAACACTTGCTCACACGATCAGCACCTCGGTGCTCAAGCCATAGGCAAGGATCCGGCCTCAAGTCCTCCAGACTGGCCCAACATACTCACGAAGATTACATCACGCCCCTTGATCGGGGAATCACAAGCCATCAAGGCACATATAATACTGAGCGCTCACGTGCGCACAGACGTGTGGAAGGAATTTCAAGAGTTATATCTCAAGCTGAATCAAGTACGCACGATAAGAATTCCAAGAATGGGAAGTTTTCCTAAAGGTTCTGCAGCCTCTCGAGGATAAATACAGACGTCTCCGTACCGATCCGCGAGACTCTACTAAACCTGCTCATGACTCGTGAGACCTAGTAACCTAGGCTCTGATACCAACTTGTCACGACCCAATTCCCATCCCGATCGTGATGGCGCCTCTCGTGAAGACAAGGCCAGCCAACTAACCCAAATCCTTCCACTTTAACAATTATTAAACATAAATGAACAGATAAATACAGCTTAACGACAATAATAACCAGTATTTATAACCCAACACAACCCGACTGGGGTGTCACAATTCACGAGCATCTAAAGAAACCTGAACACAACTACAGGGCCAATAACAATATGTAAAGAAAAATTCTGGAAAATCAAAAGACAACATCCGGTGCCGCGAACGCTGGCGGTCACCTTGCTCAACTACAATAGCCCCACCTTCAATCAGCTAATAACCCGCTACCGGGTGAACAATACCTGCAACTGCACGCGAGGTGCAGGGAGTAAAGTGAGTACTTCCAACTCAGTGAGTAATAAAAGTAAATAATAACTAAGAGGCAAGAAATCACGTAAGAGCACTCCATCATGCTATATAGGACAGTACAACTCTTTGAGAAAACAGTAAAACCGTGAAAATCCTTTAGAAAATATCTGGCTCAGTTTAAAACCTCTTTTGAAAACATCTTTTTCCAACAGTCAAGCAAATGAATGCATAATCAGATAGTGCAAGTCCGCACATAAGTTAGCCCCTCGGGCACAGCACTCCACAAATAATTAACACCAGGGCGTCTGGTAATCAGTACAAGAAGTAGCATGGATGCCAGTGATATGAGAGTGCTGAATGTCATGACACGTAGTAAGAACAGGAACTAATGCATGAATGCAATGCAATGCATATGACCGCTGCGGAGAGCAACCCGATCCATTTGGGTACCCGCGCTCACTGTGGGGTTCAGACTCCGGAGGGGCTCCTACAGCCCAAGCGCAATATCATCATAGTATCGCTGCGGCATGCAGCCTGATCCATCCTCAGTACAGAACATGCAAATGAGCCACTTGGGCAATGTCAAGTAATAGCTTTTAACTCAAAACATCAGAAAAATGCAATTTAAGTCTTTAAACTTTAACAATATGACTGCACATTTCAAAACAGGGTTTAACTCAGGACTGAAATCATTTAATATGCTAAGTGTCATGAAAACAGTGACAATAATCCCTAAAGGATTCAAATAATCGGCACGAAGCCCAAAACATGGCAATCAGCCCAAATCACGATAGCATCAAGCAGGTTTTAGTCAACTACGCAGTAAAATCAACAACCGGGACGGACCAAATCACCATCCCCAATGGTGATCTACCCCACGCTCATACCTGGCGTGCAAGTCACCACAATACAGCACTATGATGTGCAAATCCGGGGTTTCAAACCCTCAGGACATTATTTACAAGTATTACTCACCTCGAACCGGCGAAATCTCTAGCCCGCGACGCCTTTGCCCCTCGAATCGGCCTCCACGCGCGTCGAATCTACCCAAAAACAGAGCGAATACATCACAATATGCTAAGGGAACAAAGCCCAAGCAAAAACAATCAAGAACGGGCACAAATCCCGAAATTTGCAAAACCCGAGCCCCGGGCCCACTTCTCGAAAGTCAAAAATTTTTACACCAAAATGTTCCTTATCTCGCCACGAGTCTATACATGTAAAAATCACAAGAATCGGAGCTCATTTTCTCCCTCAAATCCCAAAATCTCATTCAAAAACCCAAGCCCTAGTTCTTCCCTTTTTAACCCAGTTTCCATGAATTTAAGTGTTGAAATCACAATAAAAATGACGTTTCTAGGCCATAGGACTTACCTCCAATCGATTCCCAGTCAAAACCCTCTTAATTGCTCGCCAAATACTCCCAAGGTCGCTTAACAATGGTGGAAAATAACCCCAACTCGCGGATGAAATGTTTTTTAAACATTCTGCCCCAGCTACAGTGTTTTCGCAATTCCTAGCAAATCCTTCGCAATTCCCAAGCTACAGTGTTTTCGCAATTCCCAAGCTACAGTGTTACACCAGAACCAGCAATATCAAACTTCTCCAAAATGATCTGAAACCACCCCGAAACTCACCCGAGGCCCCCGGGACCTCAACCAAAAGCACGGACATATCCCATAACATCATTCAAACTTGTTCGAATCATCAAAACACATCAAACAACGCTAAAACCATCAAATCACATCGGATTCAAGCCTAAGTTCTTCAAAAACTTCCGAAATGCACTTTCGATCAAAAACCCGACCAAACGACGTCCGAATGACCTGAAAATTTGCACACATATCCAAAATCACCTAACGAAGCTACAACAACTCTCGGAATTCCATTCCGACCCTCAGATCAAATTCTCACCCATCAACCGAAATTCGCTAAAATACTAACTTCGCCAATTCAAACCTAATTCTACACCGGGCCTCCAAAATCAATTCCGATCGCACTCCCAAGTCACAAATCATCCCCCGAAGCAAACCGAATCACCGGAAATCACATCCGAGCCTTCTAACTCATAAGTCAATGTCCGGTTGACCTTTCCAACTTAAGCCTTCTTAAAAGAGACTAAGTGTCTCATTTCTTATCAAAACCAATCCGAATCAACTCTAACTCACCACATACCGGTAATGAAACATGAAGAAGTAATAAATGAGGAAAACGGAGCAGTAATACCTGATACGACGGGTCGGGTCGTCACAATTGGGAAGGTTGATTCACCTCGATCTTGTTGTTCATGCTATTTAGAGTATTAACTCCCACCAATTTGCCTAATATAGCAACTTGTGCGTAAGAATCATGATCATAAACTTGAGTTGGCGTTGATGACTTCAGAGAGGGGGGAGAGAGAGAGAGAGAAAGATGTCCACTTGTGTAAGTTCATGAGTGTATTTTACCTACCGTTTCTTCGACTTTTCCATACCTTTTGGTTGGGTCACGATCCAAGAAACAGTGCAAGGTTTTGAATTTTATTCTTACATGTACTTCTTCTTTAATACAAATGCAAACCTACCCATAAGCTTATCCAGTACCGAGCGAAATTTGTACGGATTTTATGAAATTATTACTTTCCTTAAAATGCTTTCATCTCAAATCCGATCTAATCTATCTATCGATATTTTGCTCAATAATAGAGGAGAACAAACAATAAATTTCATTATTGCTCTAGCTAGTTGTTTACCTCGAAAATACGAGTAACAATTAAACTTGATTTATGGTTTTTAAGATATGTGATTTAGTTCAATACTAATTAATAACCAAGAAATCTGAAGTATAGATGAAAGAAATAAGTAAAACCAAACCAGTATGTAGGCTAGTCTCGACCTCGAGCTAGAGTGACCTCGAGGTGAATCAAGAACAGTAAAGCAAAAATAATAAAGCTAAAGGACAATTCTGATGAACAATGAGCGAGAAAGGAAGAGAGTATATTCCTTTCCAATGATTGATCCTCTTTACAAATAATTGGGGTCCCCTTTATATATATAATAGGGGAACCCTAAATAAGGTACATTTCTATTTACAGTAAAGAATCTTATTGGGACAGTTGTCCAACCGCCTAGAACGGATTCGTACAAATCTATTCTGGGATTTACGCCACGATCTTGGGAACGTGGCAGGAATCTAGCTCATTTTGTTGTAAATCCATAACGGCATTATCTCGAGGCTGGTCATATTAGGCTTCGACGTTCCTTGAACACTTAGTTCTTCGAGCCTTGTACTCTATCGTCTCCATCGAGCTCGAGCCCGATCCATCCTGATGTCGGGCTTAAGGCGTCCCCTCGAGCCCGGGAAATCGAGCATACCTGATTTCGACCGTATACAGATAGTCCCCGCATTTCTTAAAGTAAAATGATAAGAAACGATTTGAACCTCGACTTTTCAGAGTCTCTCATGATGGCATCATTCCCGTGATGTAGGTGCTCGAAGTGACCGAAATGTCCCGTTGGATTGCTTCCCCAAAAACTTTAAATACGTGCCAGTAACGCTCGGCCACTAGCGCCGCCGAACCGTCGTTGCATATCTATAAATACGGGGCTCCTTTTTTGAATTAAGAACTTTTACTTCCTAATTGTAATCTCTCTGATCCCTTATTCTCTTCATCTCTTTCTCTCATCACATGTTTCCACCGCCTTTTAAGTGCCAGAAAACGCCAAGCTCCCAGAAAACACCAAGCACCGCTACCTTCCGCATCTCTTAACTTAAAACCATGGAAAAAACTTCTAAAACAGTCCCTCAAAAAGAGAAGGCTTCTTCTTCTTCCTCCTCCCGGCCAGCCAAACTTGTGGCACCGGCCCTTCACGAAATCATTCCCGGCCCCTGTGTGATAAAGAAAGATTTCAATATTTAAAATTCCCTCAACATCCCAGGCCGATGCGAACATGTATCTCGATACATTAGTTCGATATCAAAGAAATATCTTAATTCCATGAAGAAGGATTGCGGCTGGGGAGATGAGGTCCCGGTACAGATCCCCGACCCCGAGGAGAGCATCACTACTCATGTGGAGGGGTTCTTAAGTGTTTACACTTACCCCTTCACACTGGGTCCCCTTGATCCAGTAGTGATTGACTTTTGCAAAAGGTACGAGATTACTCTCGGCCAGATCCATCTCTCCTTTTGGCGCATCATGATTATGCTGCGCTACTTCTCCAGCAAGGCCGAGGGACTAGAGTTTAGCCTCAACCATCTCATTCGGCTGTATCGGCCTCAGCTGTTTCGAGGGCTGGATGAGCTGGTTCGTCAGAGTGAGGACATCGGACATCATCCCTAGGAGAAAAATGCCATTCCCAAAGAGATGGAACTCCAATCATGAGTGAAGTCCTTTTCCAAACACCCTCTCATATTCTGCTTTTGTGTTTCGTAATGCTTTACCTTTTTCGCAGTTGTTGCTTGGACGCCCCTTGCGATCCTCGACCTCGAGGACTGGGTCCGAAAATTAGCTGCAACCTCCTCGTATGATGAGCGCAAATGGCGCGACTTATCGAGGGGCAAATGGGAGTCCAAGCACCACGATTAGTTCTCCTCCCAGGTTTTTTGATACTTTTCTTTTATTGGAGATGTTTTCCACACTTATGCCTATCTATGCAGGCATTGGAGACGTCTCTGAAATGAGGCCAGCCTCGCCGGGGGAAGAGACCGAGTCCCCGATTCCAAAATCGGGGAAAGACAACAAGAGAAAGAGGGCTTCGAAGCCTGAAGACCCCCAGGATGAAAGGGCCCCTACTCGAAAGTCAAGGAGGAAGCTTAACCATATGGACGTAGATTCGGCCCTCCAATTTCTAGAAGATGAAGAAAGCGAGGGCAAAGAATCGGCGCTGGTGCCACGAACTAGGAAACCGGTCGAAGCCACCGAGCCCTCCGAACTGGAGACCTTGCCTCGTGGTGAGGAAACTCCGAAGAAGGACGCAAGCAAAGCCCTCGAGTCCCCTAAGATCGAGATCATTCCCCCGCCTTCAACAAGTACACCGGAGGGGGGAAGTACTGAGAGTCCCAAAGCTAATCAGAGCGCCC
This sequence comes from Nicotiana attenuata, assembly GCF_001879085.1. Lineage (NCBI taxonomy): Eukaryota > Viridiplantae > Streptophyta > Magnoliopsida > Solanales > Solanaceae > Nicotiana > Nicotiana attenuata. The sequence goes on from NW_017670322.1 coordinate 492,753, forward strand.
CTAGTGAGGAACTCAGGGCTGTGACAATAGGTCACTCCCCTTCTCTATCATCTTACTCTGAGGAGGCAATAAAGGATGTTCGAGCTCTGTGAACGCCAGACCCGAGCAAGGTCCTCGAAGAAGATACTTTTCAGGATTGTTTCATTGGGGTTGATGATGCCGCCGACCTTGATGACGCATCCACCCTCTTTGAGGAGGCTCATCGTCACTTCTCTCGGGTAAATACTAACTTTTATTGTTGTAATTTTCTTTCTTCTCCCATTCTCTTGACTGATATCCCTTTGTTTTATGTGTAGGCCACCATCAAGTTCAGGGCCGAGTTGAGCCAATGTGAGGCTGAGCTCAGGAAGGCTTCGGATAAAGAGAAGGCCCTGAGGCTCCTTTATAGCCAAAAGGAGGAGGAGCTCAAGGACCTTCGGGCTGATTTGGCCAAAGATCGAAAAACGAGGTCGAGCTAGACAAGCAGGTAATCGTGATTTTTGACAAAGTATGGTCTTCTTGGACTTACTGTGGAGGCTAACACTTCGATGTCTCAGCTACAGCAAAAGTTGGAGGTGATCGGGCAGCTTCGCGGTGAGGTCGATCAGGTTAAGACTGACTGCCACCGATGGAAGGAGAACATGGATCGGCTTGCTGCTGATAAAGAGGCTGCTCTAGCCCAACTGGCCTCGGCTGAGTCTCAGCTCCGAGGTATCAAAGTGAAAAATTCGGCCCAGGCCAAAGATCGAGGAGCTCGAGACAAAACTCGCTGAAGCCGGGGCCGAGGTTGCTGAGGCCAAGGCTGAAATTGAGAAGACGAAAGCCACGGCTGATAAAACCATCGCCGTGTACTTAAGGGATACCAAGGCTGTGCAAGAGGAGCTAAGGGAGGCCTACGACCGGGAGAAGCGGGTCAGTGAATTGGCCAAGTGTCAATCCCGGAGAGAGACCCTCGAAGAGATTCACGCTCGAGGTTTCGTCCTCACCAATGAGATAGCCCAAGCAAAAGCACTTGAAGCCGATGCCAAGTTCCTCGTTTCTTCCGATGATAAAGATTCTGTTAGTGGCTCCGAGGTAGAAGGAGATGAGGAAGGAGTCCCCGAGGAGGAGGTTCCCGAATATGCGACTCCCGAGAATGCAGCTCCCGGGGAAGTGGCCTCCTAAGTAAATTAGGTCCTTAGGGTTTCATTTTTGTTTCTTTGTATTTGTGTAAGGCCCCTCGTGGGTAATGAAAATACCCTTTTATAAATATAAAGAATTCCCTTTGCTTCATCTCTGATTTGTATTGAATTATGCTTTGTCTTCATTTTGTGGAAAATTTTAATAACTTCAATGATCAAGTGAACATCGGCTCGGATTCCGAATAGAACAAACCTTTAGGTTTTTTAATGATCAATGGGTGATCTTCGAACTTATAACAGAATACCTCTTAAAGTTTTTTGTTAATCCTCGAGCTAAGCTTAAGTCGATTTGATGCGAGCTTGGGATGATGGAACTCTTGAGTCCGAGTTGAATGAGAATAAGGTTTCGAAATTTCGCATGCTTCTGCCCTTAGGCTCTTGTTTATTGGCCCCTAGGCTCTTTTAGGTCGGCCCTTAGGCTCTTTAAGTTGGGCCAATTCGGCCTCTAAGACGGCTATAATTTTTCCCTCTTTTCGGCTAAAAGACTTAGTGAAAATTTCTTTATGCCATAGCATGTGTTTTTGTACCCGTTGGGTTTTCCGAATGTTCAATCGATCGGAACCCCATTTGTAATCCGTTTGTGTCACGATCATTTAACACCTCTTGAGGCTTTTTCGAAGGCTGATATTATCGAAGCCTTTAAATTATTCGAGGGGCCGATTTTATCGAAGCCCTTTCTTATTTGTTTTTGCCGAGTGTAGCCTAATTTAACCGGTTTTTCAAAGTATTTGAAGGCCTTTAACTTATGGCGGAAGTCGGACGTCTCCGGGCTGCATTATTTCGGCCGTAGCCTTTTATATGACCGTAGTCTTTAATATGGTCGTAGCCTTTAATATGGCTGTAACCTTCGGGCATGCCTCTTGGACTTATGTCCCGATAACCTTTCGAACTTGTTCGAAAGGTTAGTCTCCGAGTATGATGGCCTTGGCCTTTATGTCGAGGGGATGCCTCTTTTAGGTCTTATGAATTCGAGTTTGGATGACTCGAATGTGTTGACTGTCGATAACAGTCCCCGAGTATCCGAGGTGTATTCGTGCTTTGGCCCTTGAGCCATTTATCGCAAGATTACAAGTATGGTGTTTGTATAGTAGCAAATTTCTTTTGAGACACAAAGTGTTTTAATATAGAAAGAATGCTTCTTTGAATAATTGATACATGCGTAGATGTTTTGCCGTCGGGGCTCGACTATTCTACATGGACACGGTTCATCTGACCGTTTGGCCCATTACTAAGTTTTCCTATCGAGGCCCTCTTTGGCGTGAAGTATTTTCCTCGAAAATATCATCTCCGAGGGTGATGCCCCCTAGTATTCGAGGTTGATTGAAAAGAAGCCTTGGATACTGTTGTGTTCTCCTCAGGTAGCATAGAGTTGTTGCCTCGTTAAAAACCTCGCCGGTAAAACCCATTTGGGACAAAATCCGATCTAAGGGAAAAAGAGTGCAATGCGTGCTTTAAAACCTAAGTTTTTCTTGTAAGAAAGGGTGTCTTCGATGTCCTCGATCGAACACCTATAATGATTTAGTTTTAAATTCAAATGAACAAAAGGAGAAAGTTATACCTTAGCAGTAGTATCGTTTGAGTAGTGATACATTCCAATTGTTCTGTGGTTGTTCGTCTCCCATCGTGCCAAGTTTGTAAGATCCTTTACCGACAACTCCGATGACTCGGTACGGTCCTTCCCAATTCGGGCCCAGTTTTCCTTCATTCGGGTCTCGAGTATTAAGGGTGACCTTCCGTATGACCAAGTCCCCAATTGCAAAGTGTCGAAGGTTAGTCCTTCTATAATAATATCTCTCTATTCTTTGTTTCTGCGCCGCTATCTGAACAAGTGCAGCTACTCATTTTTCATCTAATAGCTCGAGGCTAGTGTTCATAGCTTCATGATTTGACTCCTCTGATGCATGTCGAAATCTGGTGCTGGGTTCTCCGACCTCGATCGGGATTAAGGCCTCGGAGCCATATACTATACAGAACGGAGTAGCCCCCGTGCTGGACTTTGATGTCGTTCGATATGCCCATAGGACCTCGGATAGAACTCTCTCCATTTTCCTTTTGCATCGTCCAACCTTTTCTTTAGGTTTTGAATGATAGTTTTGTTTGTTGACTCGGCCTGTCCGTTTACGGTGTCGATATTATCCTCTTTATTTTGTGTGCTTTGAGAAACTCCATTACCTTGTTGCCGACGAATTGCTTTCCATTGTCACATACGATCTCGGCAGGTATCCCGAATCAACATATGATGTGGTCCCAGATGAAGTCAATAACCTCTTTTTCTCTGACCTTCTCGAAGGCCTATGCTTCCACCCATTTAGAAAAGTAGTCAATCATAAACAGTATGAATTTAGCTTCACCTGGGGCCGTTGGCAGAGGGCCGACTATGTTCATCCCCCATTTCATGAAAGGCCACAGGGATAGGACTGAGTGAAGTTGCTCTCCGGGCTGTGAATCATTGGTGCAAACCTTTGACATTTATCACACTTTTTGACAAATTCCTTAGTGGTTTTTCCATGTTATCCCAGTAATACCCTGCTCCGATAATTTTACGAACTAAAGACTCGACGCCGGAGTGATTCCCACAAGTGCCTTGATTTCTCGTAGAACATAATCGGTATCCCCCGGCCCTAAACATATTGCCAATGGTCCGTCGAAAGTCCTCCTGTACAATAATCCATCTTCATCCAATATGAACTTAGCAGCCTTGGTTCGTAGAGACCTTGACTCTTTATGATCCGATGGGAGCTTTCCATTTTTCAAATAATCGATATACTTATTCATCCAATCCCAAGTCAAACTTGTAGAATTTATCTCGGCATGACCCTCTTCGACTACTGACCTCGATATTGGACGACAGCCCCCGGAACAATATCATCTTCTTCTACTAATGACTCCAAGTAGGCAAGTGCAACGACCTCACTGTTTTGCTCTCGAGGCACATGATCTAGGGTCCATTCCTTGAAGCGATGCAGGGTTACCTGTAGCTTATCCAAGTATCTTTGCATCCTATCCTCTCGAGCTTCAAAACTTTTGTTTACTTGGTTCGCTACCAACAGAGAATTGCATTTGGCTTCACTGACTTCTGCCCCAAGCTTTTAACTAGCTCGAGACCTGCAATCATGGCCTCATACTCGGCCTCATTATTAGTCAACCTAGAAGTTTTGATAGACTGTCTAATAATACTACCTGTTGGTGGCTTCAAAACAATGCCAAGCCCGGACCCTTTCACATTCGAGGCTCCGTCCGTGAAAAGAGTCCATACCCCCGATGATGTACCCGATTTTAGTAGAAGTTCTTTCTCCACTTCGGGTACGAGGGTCGGCGTAAAATCAGCCACAGAGTCAGCTAAGAATTGAGACTTGATGGTCGTTTGGGGTTGATATTCGATATCGTACCCGCCAAGTTCGACGGCCCATTTGGCCAGCCGGCCCGATAGTTTGGGCTTATGCAAAACATTTCGAAGGGGATAAGTGGTTAACACACATATGGGATGACACTGAAAATATGGCTTTAACTTTCTAGATGCGCTTATTAATGCAAGTGCCAATTTTTCAAAGTGTGGATTGATAACTAGGGATTTTGCGTAAGATGCGCTTATTAATGCAAGTGCCAATTTTTCAAAGTGTGGATTGATAACTAGGGATTTTGACGCATTTTATACTCCTTCTTGCTCATGCTTTGATTAGAAATTCATACAAAATAGTCCCAAAAGGCTCATAAGTTGTGCTTGATTGCAGGTTTGATCAACAAAGTGACAAGATGTCAAAGATCATCTCAAAAGGAGTGAAACTTGCACAAGTGCCAAAGACAAGACAAGCTCAGGAAAAATAGGTCCAGTGCGGCCGCACACCACTTTGTGCGGTCCGCACTAGGAGATTCAGAGAGCAGGTATTCATGCTAAAAGGCAGTGCGGGCCGCACTAACAAACACCCATAGTCAAATTAGCCCTAAAATACAAGACCCATCAATTACTCACACTAGGGTTGAGCCACAATCCTAGCTTATGGGTCTAACTACTCATAATTAAAGAAGAAAAGCAAGAAATAGATGAAGAAAAGCTCATAATAATTAATCACTAAGTTAAATATAAAGATTCAATGATTAAAAGTAGCTAAAATTGCCCAAAATGGCTTAGAAAATCAAACCCACGAGTGCAGCTGCTTAATTACAATATCTGATACCCTAAAAATGGAAAAAGAATCTATTTATACTAAGCTGAAAAATTTGGACAAAATGCCCCTGCGGGGTTAGTGCGGACCGCACAGAATGGACCGCGGCTGCACTAGGACTCTTGGCTTCAAAATCTAGCTCTCTTAACTCAGGCTCTGCGGACCGCACAGAATGGACTACGGCCGCGGTGACTTCTATTGCGGTCCGCACAAAATGGACTGCGGACTGCATTGGCTTGAAAGCAGACAATGGTGAGACAACGAGGTAAACAACCAGGCAGAGGAGAATCTTCCCGGGGAGGGAAGCAGAAAATGATAAAACTCACTCCCCAAGTCCAGGAAAGCAATAAAAAGACAAGAAAGCTGATAAAAGTTGCTGATAGGGTTGCTTCCCAGTCCTCAGGGAGTGAGTATGAGCCATCCCTGACTGGACGGAGAGGTTTAGGCTACGAGACTTTCCTCCACCATAACCCACTGCCCAAGCACCAACAAATGTTATTTCTGAGTCGTCTGAGGGCTCAGTAGCAGGTAGTGGGGAATACTCCACCTCTCCCACAACTTCATTGTCTGGAGAGGATGTAGTAGGTGCTGAGGAGGAAGTTGGGGGAGAACTAGAGGTAGGAGAAGGAGGTGAGCCTTAGGTAGGGGGCATTGCTAGAACCAGAAAGCCGAAGGTTTGGCAAGATAGATTTGTCAGCGAGGTGGCATATCATAAATTTCGTGAGTGGTGGCTGGTGAGAAAGTGGATCCCGGAGCGAAGTTTTGTTGACAAAGACTTGTTACCTCACAATCCCGACGTACTGAGGCAGTTTAGGATAAGAGTGGGCTGGGAATATTTTCTAGAAGAGTGTGTGGATGGCAACGAACACATGGTCAAAGAGTTTTACTGCAATGTATCCCACATCAAAAAGGGCTCCAAAATGACCAAGGTTCGGAATCTGAAAGCGTTATTTGAAGGGAAGTACCTCAAAAAATACCTTGGCCTCAATGAGGAGGATGAGACCCTGTACATGGCAAAGTTGGAAATGGGTGAGGAGGTTCGTCCCTGGCTAGCGCAGTACCTGGCCATCCCAGGTACCACCCCCGACTGGTTCACTGCTGGACTCAAGATCTTGAGACGGAGTTTAAACTTTGAGGCACGGGGGTGGGAGACTTTTGTATGTAGCAGGTTGGACCCCACGACACATGACAACACCCTTCCTCTTTCTCGGGCTGTTTTGGTAGCTTCGATCATGGCGGGGTACCCAATCAATGTGGGGAATGTGATGTCGAGGATTATCTCCATTGTGGGTGCCAAGCATGACAGAAACTATCTGTTCCCCAGTACCCTCACTATGTACTTCCGGGACTTGAAGGTGGAAAACAGGCCCTTCGATGTCAAAGTCAAAGCGAAGGCCCCTTTCTCTTGGTACAGCATGCAGGGGGATGATAACCCCAAGAGCAAGAACTTCAAGGGTACAGCTACTACTATAATTGGCCAGTGTGAAGAGCCAGTTATGGTAGTGACTGCTGAGCCTACCTCCACTTCCACAGATATCCTTCCCGGTCCATTCACATCCACAGCCATTCCTGCTGGCCCATCCACCTCAGTAGGCCCCAATATTCCATCTTCCCGGGCCCATCCTATTACTGCCCATAGATTGAGCCAGGCACTTATGAGTATCAACAACAGGATGCAGACTGCCTCATCCAAGTTGTCCATTTTGACCACCACTGTTGAGGCTCAGTCGGCTCCTCCAGCTCCACAGGTTCCACAGTCCATAGAGGATGCTCTTAAGGAGATGTTAGACAACTAGAAGAAAATCCTCGACAACCAGAAGAAGCTTGCCGAGGCAGTTGATTCACACAGCAAGGCTCTCAAGGAGCTTGCTATGGAGCACAAGAAGCTGAGGAAGACACGGGCCTCCAAGGAGTCCGTGAAGAAGCTGAGAGCGGATGTTGACAGACTGAAGGCAGATCACCTGCCTTTAGACTTATTGCTCCAGGACCCAGCACTAGCAGCTCATCCACAGCCGGAGCAGTCTCAGAGGCCTCCCAAGAGGAGGAGGATGATTCCCAGAGCAGATGATGCAGTCATCCAGTTGGCCGACCAAACGGAGGCTTCCTCCAGTCAGCCACCGGATGTATCTCAGGAGCCTGTCCAGGTCCAGGACCAGGTCCCAGCAGCAGAGCAGCAGCCCACAGGGAACCAGTCTGAGGTTCCCGAGCACATTGAGGACCCTGGGACCACTCAGGAGCCCATGCAGACAGACAGTCCATAGGGAGTTTCCTTATATCCTTAACCCTCTACTTTTTGATGCTTTACTTAGACTAGTTGGCATTGGGGACAATGCCAACTTTCATTTGAGGGGGTAGGCCCTACATTTTGGATGACTGTATATATTTGACATTTTTATGCTTTCTTGATTTTTCATCTTTGGTCTGTATATATTTTTAACATTTCGCTACATTTCTCGCACTTTTATTTTACTTTGGGTCTGTATATAAAGTTATGTTACATTGTAGATATTCATCTCATCTATTGTATATTCGACAAATCCCCTCTTGTATATATTCATTTTGCTTTCCGCAAATTTTTCGTTTTTAGCTTCTTAGTTGTGATTCGTAGCTTCTTGTTTTGAAATTTGCAATAAGCCTTTGGTTTTCTTAATGCCACGGTTCTTTCCAAAGGTGAAGTGTTGTGTGAACCGGATGGCTCTTCCCAATGATAGATGGCGTGACAACCTTCTTAAGGGTTTGAGTCCGTTTTTCTTTTTGTTTTTAGTAGTTAATAGTTAAGGGTACCTCGAGCAAAGCTTCACTTGAGCCTAGCACATTTGCTTTTGATCTTATGGTCGAAAACAATTTGTTGTATTTAGGATGGTGAAAGTCGTGACCTTGAGACTCTTGTGTTGGCCGATAATCATCAAGTGGTTTTTCGGGACCATTGTGAGCTTAAATCTTATCTAAGGTCATTGTGGGCCCCCGACTCTATGTCTTTAGCAATCCCATAGCTTGTGTGGTGAGTAATCGTATTGCAAGTCCATGTCCCGAGCCATTGGTCTAGAACTTGACCTGAGTGTTTGTTGAGGCGAAATCCTAAGTGAATTTTGACTTGAGACATGATTATAGGCTCTCCTTGGTCCAAATGAGAGCTTGAACACTTCCATAACCTACCAATGATAAGATCCCTAGTCAACCCTTTTGAGCCTTAGACCTTTTTTCTTGAAGAACCATGATACAAGCCTATACCTGTTCTAAAAGATACCCTCTCTTGGCACCCGATCTTTCCTTTAGCACATGGTAAAAGTATAAGTTTGGGGGGAGAGACGAGGATTGCAACAAAGTGGTAAAAAGGCACAAAAATGAAGAAAAGGAAAGGCAATGAAAAAGAAAAGAAAAGCAAAACGACAAAAAGAAAGTTCAATGTGAAAAAGAATAAAAAAGGGATTCAAAGATTAGCAAAGAATGAAAGGTGTGGAAAGTTGAAAAAGGAGAAAAAGGTTTGAAATTTATAAGAAAGAGTGACAGTGTGTCTCTCTAACCCCTAGAAAGAAGTGAAAATGACTCAAAGAGTCAAGTGAATGGATGCCAAATGAATCAAAAGTAGTGCTTAGGGGAAGATGGAAACCACTTAGATCAAAACATTTCCTACCCTGAACCAAAAGCCTTCACAATGTCTCCACAAAAGCCCTATATCTTGAGTTGAATGAAGCCTACATTAGTGGATACTCACATAAGGGGCAAACATATGGTACTTAGAGCCGGACTTGTGACTTTTTCTTGAGAGAGATGAGTGAATTTCCATTAACCTCGTTTTGCGTGCCACTATCTAAAGGTGAGGTTTGCTTAGGGAGAGTTGAGGATGTGTGAGTTTGGGTTCCACAAAGACCAAAGTAATTGAAAGAGTTCTTTGATGTGTTGAGTCAACTCTTGATGCTCCTGTGTCGCACTTGATCCATGGTTTTTCAAAGAGTAAATGTTGTTAATGGTTCATTTGTGTTGAGGGCAATTGTTAGTCCCAATTGACGCTAGTTGAGGTTGCTTTAGGACAGCTGAAAATTTCTTGGATTTTCCCTTTAAGGGTGGGTCTTATTTTGTTTGCTTGAGGACAAGCAAAAGCTTAAGTTTGGGGGAGTTGATAACTAGGGATTTTGATGCATTTAATACTCCTTATTGCTCATGCTTTGATTTGAAATTCATACAAAATAGTCCCAAAAGGCTCATAAGTTGTGCTTGATTGCAGGTTTGATCAACAAAGTGATAAGATGTCAAAGATCAGCTCAAAAGGAGTGAAACTTGCACAAGTGCCAAAGACAAGACAAGCTCATGCAAAATAGGTCCAGTGCGGCCGCACACCACTTTGTGCGGTCCGCACTAGGAGATTCAGTGAGCAGGTATTCAGGCTAAAAGGCAATGCGGTCGCACTAGATTTAGTGTGGTCCGCACTGGAGTCCATGCGGCCGCACTACCATTCTGTGCGGTCCGCAGAGCTGAGATTCAGAGAAGTTGCAAGATGGAGCTTTCAAGCCAATGCGGTCCGCAGTCCATTTTGTGGGGACCGCATAGAAGTCACCGCAGCCGCAGCCCGTTCTGTGCGGTCCGTAGAGCCTGAGTTCCGAGAGCTGGATTTTGAAGCCAAGAGTCCTAGTGCAGCCGTAGTCCATTCTGTGCGGTCCGCACTAACCCCGCAGGGGCATTTTTGTCCAGATTTTTCAGCTTAGTATAAATAGATTCTTTTTCCCTTTTTAGGGTATCAGATATTGTAATTAAGCAGCTGCACTCGTGGGTTCGATTATCTAAGCCATTTTTGGCAATTTTAGCTACTTTTAATCATTGAATCTTTGTATTTAACTTAGTGATTAATTATTATGAGCTTTTCTTCATCTATTTCTTGCTTTTCTTCTTTAATTATGAGTAGCTAGACCCATAAGCTAGGGTTGTGGCTCAACCCTGGTGTGGATAATTGATGGGTCTTGTATTTTAGGGCTAATTTGACTATGGGTGTTTGTTATTTGGGCCAATTTCATGGTTAATTTCTTAATTAGTGGTTGCAAACACTAGTTTGTGTTGAGTTGACTTGAGCTCTTCTTGAGAAAGAGAGCCTAAGCCTCCAAAATTGGTCCAACAATGAATTGGGGCATACTCAAGAGATTGATAGCCCCAATTAAAGGGTTAAACCTCGAGAGAGTAATACCCGAATTGAACCCTAGTTGCTTGTGCAAATTTGCGTACCCAATTGGTCTTAAGAAAGACAATTCGGGCAAAATCACTCGAACCACCGAGAGGTGTAGAGTGGGTAAAGTCGTGCAACGGTTATAACATACTCCCCAAACATGTCAAACGTGCTTTAGATTCAAGTACCTGTCAATTGACCACCTAGGCGATAGTCACTACCCTAGTGCCTTTTAAACCTATTTGAACAACGCATAGCATTATAACTCTTAGCATAATTTAGCTGCAATTACCAATTGTAGTTTGATAATAGTAGAAGTAAACAAAAACCCCAAAAATGAATAAAAGTGTAATTTGGAACACATACACAATTCTACACTAGATAGATACTCGATTCCAAATTCTAGCTCTCTGTGGATTCGATCCCGACCCTAAATCGGGTAAAAGCTACTCCAACCCTCTCTCGCTGCTTAAATAGTAGTGCGGAGTAGGCTGTAATCATGGATATCTAGTTTCAGCGTCACCTAGAGTTCGACTTACATAATAAACAGGGAACTACGTACCTTGCTCTTCTCGAACCAGTACCCTACTTACCGCTATCTCGGATACTGCCAAATACAAGTGAAGCTTTTTTACCTTCAGAGTGTGAAGCAGAGGTGGGCTCGATAGGTATCGCTTTAAATCTTCCAATGCTTGTTGGCATTCCGGGGTCCATGCCAAATCCTTTTTCTTTTTGAGAAAGGAAAATAATCTATGGCTTCGATCCGATGACCTCGAAATAAATCGACCTAAGGCGGCAATTCATCATGTTAACCTTCGTACGGCTTTCATACTATCTATGACAGTGATATTGGCCTTGATCTTGTCGGGGTTGATTTTGATCCCTCGATTTGATACCATGAACCCGAGAAACTTGCCCGAACCGACCCCGAAGGCACATTTCTTTGGGTTGAGCTTCATGTTGTAACTTCCTCAGGATTTTGAATATTTCCTACAAGTGAGTTAAATGGTCCTCTACGCGCAGGGACTTAACCAACATATCGTCAATGTAAACTTCCATTGATTTACCTATCTGTTCCTCGAACATTCTGTTAAGTAAGCGTTGATATGTTGCTCCAGCATTTTTTAGCCTGAAGGGCATTACATTGTAACAGTAAGTTCCAAACTTAGTGATAAATGAGGTTTTTTTTGGTCCTCCGGGTTCATCTGGATTTGATTATACCCGGAGTAGGCGTCGAAAAAGGTTAGTATCTCGTGGCCGGCCGTGGCATCGATCATGCGATCGATGTTAGGCAATGGAAAAGAGTCTTTAGGGCATGCTTTGTTTAAATCCTTATAATCTACGCATATTCTAAGTTTATTTCCCTTTTTAGGAACTACAACTACGTTGGCTAGCCATTCGGGGTATTTTACCTCCCGAATACACCCTATTTTAAGAAGTTTGGTTACCTCATCCTTTATGAATGCATGCTTCACCTCGAACTGGGCCTCCTTTTTTGCTTTACTGGTTTGAACCTGGGGTCGAGGCTTAGCCGGTGTTTTGTTATTTCTGGTGGAATCCCTGTCATGTCTAAATGGGACAAAGCAAAACAATCCATATTATCAATAAAAAATTGAATGAGTTTTTTTCTGAGTTCGGGGGTTAACCCCGTACCCAGGCATATGTCACGACCCAAATTGAAGGGCCGCGACGGGCACCCGGTGCCTTACTCAACCGAGTACCAACGTAACATATCTTTCTTATCATACTATCATGGGTAAATGAGCTAGAAAACCCTTCATGAGATAACAAGAATAAAACATAAGGGAATACTCAACATATGATGACCCAACATGATATACAAACTTATACATGTGACATACGGGCCTATAAGGCCGACATGACCATTTGTAAACTCAAAACATAGGCCGACAAGGCCATACAAGTATTCATACACCTGACATCTGTCTACAAGCCTCTAAGAGTACATAAAATCATAAAGGTCGGGACAGGGGCCCCGCCATACCAATCAATACATATCCAAAGCATACTGACCAAATAGGCAACTCCGGATCAAGTGGAGTACACCAACACCTTCGCTGAGCTGATAGCCTACTAGGAGGAATGTCAACCTGTCTATCGGGACCTGCGGACATGAAACACAGCGTCCCCAGGCAAAAGGGACGTCAGTACGAATAAAGTACCGAGTATGTAAGGCAGGAAAGCATAAACCAGAACAGTAATGTAAAGAGAGATAGAGGAGATACAACCTATAACATCTGAGTGCCTCTGGGGGCTACTGACATGAAATGCATAACACATATATATACATAAACTTTTAAAAACATACGCCTCTGTGGGCATCATCATCATCATATCGTACCCGGCCTCATAGAGGACTCGGTAAAAACGTACCCGGCCATCATAAGGCTCGGTAGAATCATACCCGGCCACGTGGAGCTCGGTAAAACCCAACTGATCAGTGGTTGCACAATAGGTGTCGTACCCGACCGACTATAGCGCGGCTCGGTAGAGTAAAATAGATACATATATAATGCATGCTAGACTCATGGAATCACGGGCTAAACCTTTTGGAGTGACTTAAGAACATTATGGACATCCATACCCTCAATATGAACCTCAGTAGGATTCAAGGATCATACACACTTGCTTAGAATACTTTTATAAGGAAAGAACCACCTGGACAATCTTAGTTGCTAGGAGTAGATCCGTTACGAAATAGCGTATTCATTTCACTTTAGATCATGCCAAATGAAAGAAGAAAGTGCCTTGACATACCTTAAACCCGTTGAGTCCTTAATCCCTTCCAAGCAACTCTTCAAACAAGTCATTTCAATCTATCATAGTATAAGGAGATTCAAAATCAGTGCTGAGCAAAGGCTGTCTATAACTTAAGCTAGTAGCTCGTTTACGTAAATTTGGGCAGCATCTCCCTTGTAATAAGGGCCTCCACAAATACCATATACCAACAACAACAACCAGAGAAATCCATCAACATATAAATGTCGATAACAAGACACCATATAACAACAACAAGTCACACTATTTCACGACAAGCCGCAAGCTCCAATTGGAATCCGTATAACCCATATACCCCTTATAGACTTCTTACATTAACATACAAGTATCATTAACATGATAATGAAGTCATTCATCAATGATTCCATCCTTATACCATATATTTATAACAAAGGAAACAATCCACAACTCCAACTATCTTCAATTAGTAACTTTATTCACTAATCCATGTCTACTCCATCTATTTAACTTAATCAACATCAATATAACCTTAGGCACATGCAAGAACACAATATACCTACCTCCTACAGTAACTTCAAGTCGAAATCCAAGTTATATTCAGCTTACAACAACCCTCAATGGCAATACAACACCATAGAAGTGACTTAAGCTAATCCAAGTATTATCTTGTAGTTTATCATCCTAACAACTTAACCAACATACAAGCAAGCTTAAGCACAATTATTAGGCTGTTATACTCACCTTAGACAGCAGCCACAACTTGGAATTTCATCCAAATACAGCCCACAACAATCCTCAATGACAACACAACCTCAAAGAGGTGTTGTTCTTCACTAGAACTATGTNTCACATCCGAGCCTTCTAACTCATAAGTCAACGTCCGGTTGACCTTTCCAACTTAAGCCTTCCTTAAAGAGACTAAGTGTCTCATTTCCTATCCAAACCAATTCAATTCAACTATAACTCACTCGTTGCTGATAATGAAACATGAAGAAGCAGTAAATGGGGGAAACGGGGCTGTAATACATGAGACGACGGGTCGGGTCGTCACATCCTCCCCAACTTAAACCAACGCTCGTCCTCGAGCGTACCCAGAGTTGTCCTAGAAGCTAACCAACAGCTGAATAACTTTACCAAGCATATACCCGGGGTGATCTCACGTCACCCTATCTCATATAGGTCCGACAACACAATATAGCCGAAATCTCACAGTCCATTTAAACCATAAACCATAGAACCACATTGCACTTTCCGAAATCATACACAATATCAGAACCTCACATCTATACCCAGAATAAACCCGAACCAACTGTAATAACCCATACTTGCAACCTCAGGTGAAATCATATGATATACCACATAATCCAAACACTCGAAACGATAGCCTCTATTTACAGCAGTTGCCCATAATAACCAAATACCGATAGAAAACCTTTTATTAGCTAAAGTCTTATTCCAACACTTCCATATACTGCCAACAACAAATGAAACACGCGATAAACCGTAACCATTCCTCAGATCAACCATTCATGAAGCCACTTCCCTTTGACTAATATCACAACAGATTTCCGGGCCATACCTTGATATTATCTCTCTAACAAGCTGCAATCAATTCTGTTCGTATTCATTAATGACTCTAAGGATCACCTCGAATCCAACACACCACTCTGGTGATATGATACCTCAATACAGGCCTAGGCCACAACTTGCATAATACGTGTACCAACAAGAAACGACCTGAATATACTCAAATCATGAAAATAACTCAAACAAAAGAGCTGTACTTCAAGCTCATCAGTATCATCACAACACAAGGCTGAGACCCCGTCTCACATCATAGAAATAGAACACCTGAATCTACCCCGAAAGGTCATAACTCAACGCAGCCTCGCTACAATGAGCGATCTTATCCAAATACTGTTACACATGGAGCACCTCAAGACACTGTGATCAAAATTCGACAGCCACACAAAATTTGATGTCTGAAACCAAGGCAATTCATTGCACCCACGGTGAAATAAACAACATAAGACACGCCACCTGATAGGTCATAACCCATACTCCATTTACCGAGCAATATCCGATTACTCTTCCCGCTCGACTTCCACTATGAATCCCCAATAGATCTGCACCACGTGTGCCCATAACCAACAAATCATAACGCCTCACAGCACAGAAAAAGCAACTCATAGATTTCCCCAGATCACTAACAAGTTCAATAATGATCGAATCCACCTGTCCCTCAACAATACAACTCAAGACTAACCAAGCTAACTCAAGCTAAATACGTAGCCACATTGGCCTGCCAACGAACTCAATACCAAGAAGCCTGAAGCTGCTCCTTCCACTACTATAACTCCTGCCAGAGCCGTACGATACGGTGCCCGGCACCAAATAAATACCGAAATCCGCCATCTCACCCAGCGACATGCCCGGCCACAAAAAAATGCATCCAAAAAGTCACTCAATACCGGAACTGAATCAATGGTAGAAACCTCTGCACTGACATCCATCACGATGGCCCCATTAAGAAGAGTAATCCTTCTCAGCCGTCCGCTGAATCTTTTGAAATATATACCACTCTGCCAGAACGTAATCCAATGCACCTCGCCACTTAACCCGTGGCATTTCCGGCATAGCCCGTAGCACAATAGTCTAGAATAATCCAACACTAAGACAACCAGTCTACACCCCAATATCATATCCAAAATCTAATATACCAAGCAAAGAAAGATCCACTCGGACCTCCAATTCCCAATAACCGCTAAACGGCACCGATACACACGGTCTACAACCACTGCATAGTCTGATCACGAGAACTCCTAGTCTCCAACCCCATATAGCACACGAATCACTATACCTGATCCCTAATTCCACCGTATGAATACGTATCACACCTCGAATACCCAATCATTCCACGAAAGATATTCTAAAATTTCCCTGTGCCATCAAACAAACTCAGATATCGACAGTCGATCCCAAATGCCGCAACACTACCGAAGTATTATCAGTTTACATCACATTGCCCTTTTACTGGAACATATACCCCCGTCGAATCACTATGGTTGGCAATAACATTTTTCCTAATCATTTGAAGATCGATTCTTTACTCACCTGCAGCTGCCCGTGCTGCTTACGAATTTAATGACTTCCCATTATGAACTGAACCGAAACCTCGAACACGCAAATCTCAATTCTCTACAACATACCGCGTATACCATAACACACTAGGATAACATGAGAACTCCATCTCCCTTTTTCCTAACCACAAACATCTATGTATTCCTCTAGTCAAGAACTCTCCATCAATCCCATCTAGAAGAGAAATTATTACACATTCCATGCTTCGCATGCCCATAGGCAATTTATACGTCTCTAAACCACGGTAAAACTTATCAAGAACTCTCCCCCAATTCCATTGCACAAGCTAAACTGCCAGGACCGAATCCTTCTACCCGAACCAAGCTAAGCAAGCTGTCAGAACTCAAGAGCCTTGCTGCACAATACCTGTAAAAGCCCATTACCTCGAACACATACGAAGAATTAATCACATCCTTACCATACTGATTCGGTCTACTATCAAGCTATTCCATCTATCTAATTTCCCTTTTTGATTCATCATCCACTTGTTATTTCTCCCTCGCTGTAGCATCACAATGCCTCAATCTAAGCTTACCACACAAGACTCGAACATAAGACCACACTGTCTAAGACCCATAGGCCACTGAATACTCTCTCAATTGTTTCCCAGAAATACCACATTCCAGAATACTTCACTCTGAGAACTTTCTGCGAATCTAAATTCGCTTCCTTTACTTTCCAGGTATCGACACATAGATCCCATGATCAACGTAAAAATACCACAAGTCTTGACATTTTCTATTGAAAACACTGCCTTTAGTCACGTACACCACCTTAAAACACCTGAGTGCTACATGTAGATTCTTGAACACATTAAAACCATTCTCGAGAGTCATTCTCTCTTATTCATCTGCAAATTACCTGATTTAACGAACAGAACCACTCGTGCTTTATTGACACTCTGATACCGTAAAATGAGACTCTCATCCCAATACAACCAAGCACTTCCTGCTCTATGCACCGAGCATCCTCTACCAACATCAACTCTAGACATTCCGAAATTCTCATACCCTATGGAACATAATATAACCTTTGTCGAAATTTTGCTTCACTCTCCTATCCTCGGCTCAATTTCTGCAACTAGAACCGATTCGCCAGCATACCTCGAGACATAACCAACATAGCACATAACCGTGCAATCAGCTAATCAACAACAACCTCCCCAACTTGGCTCGAAGCCATATATCAAGACACGCTTAACAACTCATAGCACTTTTACTCTAATGATGCCACAATGTCATAGTGAGATTAAACTCAAATCATCTACAAGTTTGTGAAAACACAGATCATCTAGTACTGAAATCCTCTACAACCCTCGCATTTATCCCCATATCAACTGAGTCCACTCTCTTAAGCGACCCGATTTTTAAATTTCAACACATACCCTTCAATTACACATGAGATCTTCTAATATACACGTAAGGACCATACCACTCAAGAACACTCTGCAGGAGATGACCCCTGCTTCGCCTCAATTTAGTACTTCAGCATACCTTTCACCATCATATACGTTACTCAGTCATTAGTCTTCCTGAGTCCGAACTCATACCGCCGCATGCAATGCACGTCACTTCCCAACTAGGAGGTACGACAATGTTCTTCACGCGCCCATAATTCGGGCTACACATCAATCCATAATAGGAGTCGAATCACTTAACAATTCATCTATTATCCTGCAAACTTCTTCGTCACTACCAAGTCATATAATTACATCTCGCAGTACTAACATACTCATCACATGAATACCAAACCGCCATTCCGGCTAATAGGGGCAATACTGAACATATAAGTTCAAAACACTTGCTCACACAATCAGCACCTCGGTGCTCAAGCCATAGGCAAGGATCCGGCCTCAAGTCCTCCAAACTGGACCAACATACTCACGAAGATTAGATCTCGCCCCTCGATCGGGGAATCACAAACCATCAAGGCACATATAATACTGAGCTCTCACGTGCGCATACAGACGTGTGGAAGGAATTTCAAGAGTTATATCTCAAGCTGAATCAAGCACGCACGAAAAGAATTCCAAGAATGGGAAGTTTTCCTAAAGGTTCTGCAGCCTCTCGAGGATAAATACAGACGTCTCCGTACCGATCCGCTTAAACCTGCTCATGACTCGTGAGACCTAGTAACCTAGGCTCTGATACCAACTTGTCACGACCCATTTCCCATACCCGGTCGTGATGGCGCCTCTCGTGAAGACAAGGCCAGCCAACTAACCCAAATCCTTTCACTAACAATTATTAAACATAAATGAATAGAAGATACAACTTAATGGCATCAGAAATTATTAATTACTACCCGACCGGGGTGTCACAAGTCACGAGCATCTAAGGAAACCTTAACACAACTACATGCCAATAAATATATACAAGTAAAAATTCTGGAAAACAAAAGACAACATCCGGTGCCGCGAACGCTGGCGGTCACCTTGCTCAGCTACAATAACAATACCTTCAATCCGCTAATAACCCGCTACCGGGTGAACGATACCTGCAACTGCACGCGAGGTGCAGGGAGTAAAGTGAGTACTTCCAACTCAGTGAGTAATAAACATATATAATGGCTGAAAGAAAGAAATTCCGAAATATTACAATATAAAGCTATAATCAGCGATTCAGCACATAAAACGGTGGAACAACAACAATACCAGGACAAGTCAGACAAATAGGTATAAATGCATGAATGCAATGCAATGCACATGACCGCTGTGGCGCGCATCCCGATCCATTTGGGTACCCGCGCTCACTGTGGGGGTTCAGACTCCGGAGGGGCTCCTACAGCCCAAGCGCAATATCATCGTAGCATTCGCTGCGGCGTGCAGCCCGATCCACACTCAGTCCAGATATATGTATGCATGCAAGCCACTCGGGCACAGTCAAATTGTTCATTTTTAGTTTCAATTATTAGGAATTATAGAGCTAAGTGTTTAAACCTTTATTTATTTACTAAACATTTCGAGGCAGTGTCTAACTCAGGACTGATATCATGAAATATGCTAAGCATCATGGAAGCAGTGATAAGGATCCCTGAAGGATGCAAATGATAGGCACAAAGCCCCAAACATATTCATAAAATCCAAGTAGGATGATTGCCAAACAATTTCTAGTCAAGAACACAGTACGAACATCAATCGGAACGGACTAGGTCACAATCCTCAGTCACAATCGACCCCGCACTCGTCATAGAGTACGTGTCTCGCCTCAATATAGCGTCACAATGTGATATACCGGGGTTTCAAACCCTCAGGTTATCATCTACATCTATTACTCACCTCAAGCCGGCCACAAGTCTAGCTCGCTATGCCTTTGCCTTTCGAATCAACCTCTTCGCACGCCGAATCTGATTAAAACCACAATGAATACATTACAATAGGCTAAAGAAACATAACCCAATCGAAAAGACTCGAAAAACACCAAAATTCACTAAGTTGGCAAAACCCGAGCCCCGGTCCCACTTTTCGAAAAATTACGAAATTTACATCATTGGATTCCTCGTCTCGCCACGAGTCTAGACATACCAATTTTACCAAAATCGGAGTTCAAATGCCCTTTCAAAATCCATTTTTACATCACAACTTTTCAAGCCCTAGCTTGACCCGTTTTTGATGAATTTTCCACAATTTACATGTAATTTCTACCATAAACTCGAATATTTAGACCAAGGAACTTACCTCCAATTGATTCTCAGTCAAAGCCCTCGAAAATTCTCGCTCAAAGCTCTCAAAACCGCTTTAAAATGGTGGAAACCAACTCTTGTTCGCGGATGAAAACAATATAAAAAAAACCCTTCTGTAACAGTTGTTTTCGCTTTTGCGACAATTTCACCGCTTCTGCGGCCTACTCACCGCATCTGCGGTTTTCCTTCAAGTCGCCCAGGACCGCTTCTGCGGTCCCAAAACCGCTTCTGCGGTGACCGCTTTTGCGGAACTTCGTCCGCTTCTGCGAAAAGCCCTGGTCCCTCAAGGACCGCTTCTGTGACCAATACGCCGCATCTGCGGAACCGCTTATGTGGTCCCTTTTCCGCAGATGCGGAAATGACAGAACCAGCAACTTCAAACCTGCAACAAACTCCAAATTCTCCGTTTAACCACCCGAATTTACCCCGAGGCCCCCCGGGACCTCAACCAAAAACACCAATACATCCTAAAACCTCATTCAAACTTGTTCCCATCATCAAATCACATCAAACAATGCTAAAGCCATCAAATCACATCGAATTCAAGCCTAAGTTTCTTAAAAACTTCCGAATTGCGCATTCGGTCAAAAACCCGACCAAAACACCTCCGAATGACCTGAAATTTTGCACACATATCCAAAATCACCTAACGAAGCTACAGCAACTCTCGGAATTCCATTTCGACCCCCGGATCAAATTCTCACCCATCCACCGAAATTCGCCAAAATACTAACCTCGCCAATTCAAGCCTAATTCTACACCAGGCCTCCAAAATCAATTCCGATCGCACTCCCAAGTCACAAATCATCCCCCGAAGCTAATCGAATCACCGGAAATCACATCCGAGCCTTCTAACTCATAAGTCAACGTCCGGTTGACCTTTTCAACTTAAGCCTTCCTTAAAGAGACTAAGTGTCTCATTTCCTATCCAAACCAATTCAATTCAACTATAACTCACTCGTTGCTGATAATGAAACATGAAGAAGCAGTAAATGGGGGAAACGGGGCTGTAATACATGAGACGATGGGTCGGATCGTCACAATTTCGCTAAGCATGGATAGCATAAATATAATAACAATCTCAGAATCAAGGAGAGAATGATATATCCATTTCAATCATGTTACATAATAATTTGCATTTCAAAGCATTTAAACAGAGTAAATCATGGGAAAATTCCATATAAATAACATGCACACATTATGCCGAGGTCGTACGGCCCGGTCCAACATAAATATAAATGTGCACTGCCAGAGGGTCGAATGACGCGAACCATAGATGCATCTATTTCTACCGAGGCGATCGGCCCGATCCACAATAGCAATTATTATCAAGAAGGCACATAAAGGCGCATTTATAGCTAAATAAATTCATACAAGTTCTTAAGTAAGTGCGTACATTCGTTTATATTTATTTTCTTTTATCCCTATTATGTCCTAAGTGATCTCAGTAGCAAGCAAGAACATATGTATTTGCAAGTATGGCGTAATATGGGTCCTAAACTACCCGGACAATTAGCATAATAGTAGCTACGCACAGACTCTCGTCACCACGTATGTATGTAGCCCCCACAGACAATCACATACATTTATTTAATTCACCTAGGGGTTCAATTCCCTCTTACGAGGTTAGAAAGGAGACTCACCTTGCTCCGAAGCTTACTTCCAAACTCAAGAACGTGCTCAAAACCCTCAATTCGGAGCCGAACGATCCAAAACTATTCAAACGGGGTAAGAACTAGTCAATACAAGCTCAAGAGATCATATTCTAGCTATTAGAGAAATTTCCCAATCCTAAATGCAAAGCTCCTAAAATTTATCCCCGGGCCCACGTGCCCGGATTCCGGAAATTTTTGAAGAAAGTTGTTACCCATAACCTAAGGATCAAGAACATATGATTTTTACTCCATTCCATAACAAATTTCGTGGTTAGATCTTGTTTTTATCAAAACCCTAGGTTTTACTCTAATCCCGTGATTTCCACTAATTTTTATGTGTTAATCTACCCAAAACCCAAGTATTAAACTCACATTAAGTAGAAATAACTTACCTCACAATGCCCTCTTTGAAAGCTCCCAAATTGCCCAAGTGTAGAAGTGAAATGAAATAAATGGCCTAAGTCCCATTTTTAAAAGCTGTGTCCAGGTCTCTAATGTCGCATTTGCGACATCAGGTTCGCAAATGCGAAGGTCGCATTTGCGATAAAAACATTGCAAATACGAACTTGGGCATCCTTCTGCATAGATCGCAAATGCGACAGAAGGATCGCAAATGCGGACCCTGCTGGGATCGCAAATGCGAACAAAAATGTCGCAAACGCGACCACTTCCCAGCCCAGGCTTCATCGCAATTGCGAAGCCTCCCTTGCAAATGCGGTCATTGCAAATGCGAACAATTCCTCGCATTTGCGAGACCTGCAACACTGCCCAAAAACACCAGAAAAATTGGGGTGTTTTCACTCCCAACCCATGCCCGAAACTCACCCGAGCCCTCGGGGCTCCACTCCAGATACTCACACAAGTCTAATAACATCATACAAACTTGCTCATGCGATCAAATCGTCGAAATAACATCTAAATCTACGAATTTAACACCAAAATGCATGAAATCCTTAAGAACATTTGAAATTCCTATCTATACAACCGGACGTCCGAATCACCTCAAATTAGTCCCGTTTCTCACCAAATTTCACAGACATGACTTAAATGTTATATTGGACCTGTATCGAGCTCCAGAACCAACATACGGGCCCGATACCATCATGATCAAACATTATTCATTTTCTTTAAATCCTTAGATTTTCAGTTTAACAATTTTTAAAAAAATTCATTACTCGGGCTAGGGACCTCGGAATTCGATTCGGGGCATACGCCCAAGTCCCATATTTTACTACGGACCCTTCGGGATCGTCAAAACACGAGTCCGGGTCCGTTCACTAAAAATGTTGACCGAAGTCAACTAAAATCACTTTTTAAGGCAAAAATTATTGTTTTCTCAAATTTTTTGAATCTTTTTGGAAATGCGCCCGGACTACACACGGATATCGAGGAAAAGTAGGATGAGGTTTAGAAGGCCTCAGAACCGCGAATTGGGTTCTAAGCGAGATGACCCTTTGGGTCATCACATACGAAATTTATTAAAGTTGTATGTAAATTGTATTTAAGTTGTATTTTGTTGTAATTATATATTTTTCTATTTGCATATTGTATGAAAATTAAAAAGTAGTTGTATAATGTATGATTGTATGAAATTTGTATATAAGTTATAAATACTATCTTTTTACATAAAGATGTTGATATGTATCAAAGTTGTATTAAGAGATGACGTTTTGATTGACATTTCAGAGAGAAAGAAGAGCACACCACATACAAAATATATAAAAATCATACACAAAATTCATACAAAAGACATATTGTATAAAAATTATATGAAAATTTTATTTAAGTTGTATGATGTTGTAGTTGTATTTAACTGGGTAAAAAGCATATATAAAAGTTGTAGACAAGTTGTATACTATATAATTAGTTGTATAAAAATTATTTTTAGTTTATATGTTGTTGTAGATGTATCAAATTTGTACGAAATTCTAATTTTAATTTTTATGGGGAGAGAAGCAGTATAGAATAGGAAAAAAGGAGATAAAAGAAAAAAGAAAAAAGAAAAAAGAAAAAAGGTGCAACTGTTCATACAAAGCTGCAGTCGAGCTTAAATGTTTTAGTCTTTAAGAAATATGAGAAACTCCATCGATTATCCTCCTCGACTACAATTTCTTAATTGCATTTCCTTTCTAATAGAAGCTTTCAAAGACACATATAGCGTCGCCGGGGCGTTGCCAATGGAGGTGGTAGCCAATTAAAGAATCATAATCCGATATCTGTTATGTTATATCTTTTTTTTTGGTCGAAAAGAAGTACTTATATTATAGATAATTAAACAGGAACATTAGTACATGGAGCAAGATGCGTCGTAGGCATCGTAGTAGCTAGGCTAGAATTAGTAGGATTTACTACAAGTTCCCCTACATGGGGATCATTACTAGATAGATAGTCAGAACTAGGCAAAACATTTCTATTACAAAAAGTAGAAGTAGCAGGGAGCGGTTGTGTTGAAGCAGTTGTGTTGATTTTCACGAGCCTCCTTTGTAGTGTTCCGTTGTGATCTTGCTGGTAACAAAGTGCGGCAAAAAGTGGTGGGTTTGCAAAAAGTATACAGCTATCCTCTGCATGCATGGCTCCATATTTAGCTAAACTGTCTGCAACACAATTTTGCTCTCTGTAGATATGTTGGATAGGAGGCCTACCCAGCTGTAATAGTAACAACCTGCAATCATTGATAATGTTAGTATAATGCATAGTAGTTGTTTGGAACATACCGATGATTTCGTGCCATCTGTCCTAATGACAATGGGTGTGATTTGCTGTTGCACAGCAATTTTCAGTCCCATGAGTAGTGCAAGGAGTTCTGTCTGGACGCTTGTACCCGGGTTCGATTTTCCTGCAAAACCCATGATCCAGTTGCCTTGGTGGTTACGAAAAACTCCACCAATGCCATTTTTATTGTGGGTAGATGAGGCATAGCCGTCTATGTTTAGTTTATAGTGGTTTGCATCTAGAGGATGCCATTTAATGTAAAGAGGTGTTGCATGATCTTTTTTGAGGTTGTTATATGTTAAACAATAGTATTCTGCCGCCGTATTGATTAGTAAGTGTATATTTAAAGAAATTCTTTTGTGTTCCAATGTATTTTTATTCCTTATAATCCATAGATGCCAGAATGCAAAAGGTAGGAGTGTATTAGCAGGAATTTGATGAGAAGTGGATGATAAAGGTGTATGAATAATATCATACAGCCATGGTGTATTATCATTTTGAGATGTATTAGGACTCTGAGTTGGAAGAGATATTTTGAGGTAAGCCCATAGCTGAATTGCGTTTGGGGAAAAATATGAATTGTTGTTTCAGGAGCCATATGACACTGTGTACATATAGGCGAATGTAGGATACCTAAACATGAAAGATACGTAGCAGTAGAAAGTCTGTTATGTGAAAGTAACTAAAGAAAGAAATATATTTTTGGTGAAATTTTTAGTTGCCAAATCTACTTGTAAGAATATTGTTGAATGATAATAGGGATGAGTGATGTATAGCTGGATTTTACAGAGAAGATACCATTTGGGGTAAGAGCCCAAAAAATCTGATCATAGGTTGTGTGTGATAGAGGCATGTATATATCCTTGAACGTGATGTTTAATTGATTTGGTAATAGGAAAGGTAATTTGTCAAAATGCCATTCGTGATTGTAGTAATAATCAGAGACAAATTTTTGCTCCTCATAACATGGTAATGGTCCAGCTATACCAGTGCGAAGTGTGAAATTTTCTTTGATCCAAGGGTCAGTCCAAAAATGTACATGTTGTCCATTGGTAATGTTCTATTTATAACCTAAGCGACAGTAGGACCAGCCACGCATTATATTTCGCCAAGTAGATGAGACATTTCTTTTTATAAGATGTTTTGGGCGTATGTATATGTGTAGAAGTACCTGTGCTCAAAGTTGGTTGGGATTTTGAAAAAGTCTCCATACAAGACTTGCTTGTAATGCTTTATTTTTTGTTGAGAGATTTTGTATCCCCAAGCCTCCTTGATCTAACGATTGTGTTACTGTATTCCACTTAATAAGATGCTATTTTTTCTTTTGAGGAGTTGCACCCCATAGAAAATTTCGTTGATAGCGAGTAAGATATGAGAGTATATAGTTAGGTATTGTAATATATTGCATGAGGTGATTTGGTAGTTGGTTTAAGGTAGAACGAATTACTGTTGTCCTACCTGCTTTGGATAAAAGGTTTATTTTCCAACCCGCTAGTTTATTTTTGAAATTATCTAGTAAGAATTGGTAATCCCTTTTTGATGGTGTCTTTGTAAAGATAGGGAATCCTAAATATCTTCCAAATTTTTTTCCTTCCTTCATTTGAAAGAGTTGGAGTACTGATGTTCTTGTAATTGCTGAGCAATTTTTTGAGAAGAAAATATTTGATTTTTGGAAGTTTATAGTTTGGCTCGAGTGATTTGTAAAGTTAGTAATAGTATCAACAATTGATTCGCATGTATTAGGAGTAATTTTTGCTGTTAGAATAATATCGTTAGCAAAAATTAAGTGAGATAGCTGAGGTCCCCTTTTAGCAAGGGAGATTGGTTGCCAAGCATGGTAATCGACTGTTGTATTGATTATGCGTGAGAGCATTTCAAGACAGAGGATAAACAGATATTGCAATAGTGGGTCTCCCTGGCGTATGCCTCTGGTGGGTGTGAAATATTCAGAGGGGTTTCCTGTTGATACCCAATTTTTCCCTATATATTTTTAATACACATATATACTTTTAAAATAGCATATATGCATATATAAGCGTGCACAAGCTTTTTTATAACTTTTCTATAATTTTAAAGGCTTTAAATTGATTTATTTCTTCCCCTTTTTACTTATAAAATTTCCAATAATTATCCTTCAAACTATTATTGTGGTAATTTAGCCACCTAAATCCTATATTCATGCCAAAATATTGCTTAAATATTTTTTGTGCAATTTTATAATTTCATTTATATTTTTAAGCCAATTTGCATATAATTACAATACTAGCCCTATTAATGCACAATTACGTTATTAATGTATAAAAGGGTCTTTTATGTTTTTTAATTATTAAACAACTATTTTTAATCATTTTCAGTACACGAAATATTATTTAGAAATCATTTTATCATTTTTTATAAATTGTATAATATTGAAAATGGCTATTTAAAACATAGCCTATTTTATTTCAATTTCAGCCTAAATTCAACCCAACCCAATCCCAATATCCAGCCCAATTTCTAATTAAATTACCCAACCCAGGCCCCAAACACATTTTACCTGACCCAGGCCCCCCTAATCTTGACCGTTGATCTCCGAGATCAACGGCCCGGATTCACCCTTTCCTAAATAAACTAGCCTATACCCCCCAAACCTAATTCATTTCACCACCTCCTCCGCCGCCCTAAAATCCTCTCTGCTCTCAAAACACTCTCAACCTAAACCCTAATCTTCAAACGCCGACCTCCCATCTCCGGCCATCTCCGGTGACCTCTCATCATCTCTCAGGCCTCCAATGGCTTCTCACAAGTCATTCTTGCCTTCTCTAAGGCCCTCAAGGGACCAGGGCCATGCCGACTTGCATCTAGGGTTCATCTCCTGCCTGTTCCTGGCCATTCTAGTGTGATTTCAAGCGAAATCGTTCTATATTTGCTATGATCTATGGGTTTCTAGACAGGTTTCTTCATCTCTGTATGGGTCTCTTCGAAACCCTAATTTCTTTTCTATACCTCCTAGATCTGTACAGATCTAAGACTATTTGAGTTTGTTTCTTGAGTGTTTTACAATAGCCTTGAGATTCTATACAAGAATCGTTTGATTTCAAATGATTTCTTCACCTTTTCTAAAACTAGGGTTTTCAGAATTTCTTTTAAAACTTTGTTCAAATGATTCTTTGTGTTTAAACTTCTATTTCTCACATATTTTGACTGATTCTATGAGTCTACTAGAGCCTTAACTCGCCTATGCTGAAAGCCCTAATTTTTAGGGTTCTTCGTTTGGTTTTTGAGTATTAGCATGACTGACCGGTTCTAGTTTTGAGTTTTTTGTGATTTCTCGTGACTGTCTTTCCTTCATATGCTTCTACTGAGTTTCTTAGTCTAAACTTTCACTGATTCTATGTGCTTGTGTTCATCTTGACTAATCACATCAAGACCTGCATCTTTCTCATTGAATTAGTATTGTTTAACTTTTATTTGGCTAGAGTTATGTGTCGATTCCTTACTGTCCATGTTTTACCTTATTTATATGCTAAACATGCTGACTCTTTTCATGACCTTCTCTTTGATTGAGCTATGTAATATTCTGAATTTCTTATTTCTTGGGTTGATTTGAACACTTTCCCTTAAACCTTCGATTCTTACCTTTCTACTCAATTTGATTGATCTGCTGGCCTTAATTAACTTTCCCTTACCTTGTCTGCATTGTTACTTGATTCTTACTGATTATTTCCTTAACTAGAATTTTCTGAACCTTGCCCTAATTACCTGTTCTATACTTGCACTGTTTGAAGGCTTTCCTAATTTGTTATACTCCAGCTATGTATGATTTCTTTTCTCATTTGTCACCTGCTCTTTACCGTTTAAATTAATTCCCTTAATTGAGGGAGGACTCGAACTGATTTTACTCTGAGTTCTATAATTACTGAACAATTTAATTCTTACCTTATTTACCTAGCTTTCAAACTACTATATATATTGCTCTTTTCTACAGTCTAAAGACATGAGTTGACATCTCTCATACACTAAAAAGGCTCTTCTGCTTTCTTTATTACTTACTATTGTTACTAAATTAGCCGGTTGTAAGCCAAGGCTAATTATTGCACTCTCCTGTTCTCTACCTTTCATTTACTCTCTTTACTTGTATGTTCTGATTTTAAATTCAAGCTCTCAAACCAGTGTGTTTCATACTGCTTCAGGTCATCATATTCCTAATCTGTTTCTATCTATTGTTTTGACATGTAATTGACCTATTACTTCCCCTAGTTATGTCTTATGACTTCTAGGATCAGCATGTCTTACGAACTTGTAGTCTGTTTAAATTTGACTCTACCCTGTTTTTGAATGTTGGTTTACTTGCTATTTCGTCTCTAGTATGATCCTTTCTTTGCAAAGCAATGTTGTTACCCTAAGTTGTTTGGTTCTATGTTGGTTCTAAAATTCTTACTGTGTTGTATCATTAGCAATCCTTAATCCCATGAACCCCCTAAAGCACCTCTGATTCTACAATTATGTTCTAATTGGCACCCCTGGATCCATGTATTACTGTTTGCACTATTAGCGACCCCCTTAATTGCAAAGACTTCTGTTTATTTGTATTGTGTGTTCCCACCCCCAATCACCCCTGTGTGAAGGTTTAACCTGTTTTGGCTCTATGTTTGATCTGTTGTTTGTGTGATTATACAACTCTTGTCAAAAAACTGTTTTACTGAACAATTCTCCTATGTATAAAACTACTTCAACTGAGTCTTTTAAAATACTGCTTTCCTATTTAAACCTTTTCAAAACTATGTCAAGCACTCTTACTCTACTCTTAGGTACTTAAGTTCTGCCCCTCCAGTGTATGACTGCCTTGGGATCCCTATGAGGTCCTTCTGAACTCTTATGCACTGGAGCTGGCTCTTCCACACTGCATGTAACGACCCGACCGGTCGTTTTGAGTACTAGCGCTCCGTTCAGCAGTCGGAGGCCATGAACAGGTTCATTTCAGGTATTACGACTTGTACGCATGGACGGAATTTAATTTCGGGAAGTTCGGATTTGATTTGGGAAGAGAATTCTCATTTCGGAAGCTTAAAGTTGAAGGAAATGAACTAGGATTGGAATTTTGAGTAAACGACCTCGGAATCGGGATCTGAAGGTTCCAGCAGCTTCGTATGATGATTTTGAACTTGGGCGTGTGCCCGGATTGGGTTTTGGATAACCCGGGAGCGTTTTGGCGCCTATTGTGGAAGTTAGTATTTTAGAAGGAATCTCATAAGTTTGGTTTGAAGTGCATTTCGGTGTTATCAATCTCCGTTTGGAATTCCGAGACTGGGAGTAGCTCCGTATGGTGATTCGGGAGTTGGGAGCGCGACCGGAAGTGAATTCGGAGGTCCGTAGGTCATTTTGAAGCCATTTGGCTAAAGATAGAAATTTGAAGGTTTTTGGGAAGTTTGACCGGAGGTTGACTTTTTGATATCGGGGTCGGAATCCAATTCCGAAAGTTGGAGTAGGTCCGTAATGTCAAATAGGATTTGCGTGCAAAATTTGAGGTCAATCGGACGTGATTTGATAGGTTTAAACATCGAAAATAGAAGTTTGAAGTTTTAAAGTTCATAAAGCTTGAATTGGGGTGTAATTCATGAATTTAGCTTTGTTTGATATGATTTGAAGCCTCGAGCAAGTCTGTAATGTGTTTTGGGATTGGTTGGTATGTTTGGTTGGGGTCCCGGGGGCCTCGGGTGAATTCCGGGTGGTTAACGGATCAAATTTGAAAGTTAAAGAACAGCTGAAGGGATCTGGTATCTGGTATTTCCACTTCTGCGGAAATGGGACCGCAGAAGCGGCCCCGCAGAAGCGGAGAAGAAGCCGCAGAAGCGGATGAGGGCGAGGGCAGCCAGGACCGCAGAAGCGGCCCTTGATCCGCTGATGCGGAACCGCAGAAGCGGTTGGCTAACCGCAGAAGCAGAAGGCCTGGAGTGGATGGGAGCTGCAGAAGCGGCAAGCGGTCCGCAGAAGCGGAACCGCTGAAGCGGGCCAGGGTCCCGCTGAAGCGAAAATGCTGGGTAGTAGGCTTGTTTTAAAATCGTGATTGAGGGTTCATTTCTCTCATTTTTCATGACTTTGGAGATTTTGGGAGGATTCAAGAGAGGATTTTGTCGTCAATGATTAAGGTAAGTTATCCCTATCACTTTTGAGTTAAATATATCAATTATACATGGATTTAGGCATGAAAATTAGTATAAAAATTGGGGTTTGGGTGGAAAACCTAGAAAATTATAATCTTGGATTTTAGCCACGATTTTGAGTACGGAATTAAGAGAAAATCATATATTTGAGTTCCTAAGGTCATGGGTAACCTTTATCTTCGAGAAATTTTAGATTTCGGGCAAGTGGGCCAGAGGGCATTTTGGTCATTTCACTAAGCGGAGTTGGGAATTTGTATAATCTGAATGTTAACAAGTATTTGAGCATGTTCTCATTAGTTTGTCGTTAATTGGCTAGTTTTGGTGCATTGTGCGTTGGTTCAAGCCCTCGAAAGAATATAGAATGCCGGTTATGAGTCTTCGGAGCGAGGTGAGTCTCCTTTCTAATCTTATGAGGGGAAATTTACCCCATAGGTGAGTAAACTGGTTATGTGCTCCTATTTGTGGGGGCTACGTACGCACGAGGTGACGAGAGTCCGTGCGTAACTACTATCATGCTATTGTCCGGGTAGTCTAGGACCCAAAAAGCATGTTATACTTGGATTACTGTGAACCCATTGATAGTTTGAATTGTTTAAATCACCTTGAATTGGTAAAGGGATTTAAAAAGAGATTTAGTATTAATTTTCCCTGAAATGTTAAAAAGAGAAATTTGTCTATTTGGATGATTATCCTCGATAAACTCTTAATTTCCTACTTGAGCATGTATTTTGTGTGTGCCTGCGTCGCATGGATGATTCGCGAGCAGGATATGTGTTTATTTCTGGAACGGGCCGAACGCCTCGGTGAGAATAGATGCATCTATGGTTCGTGCCGCTCGACCCTCGGCAGTGCACAATTTACATTTCCTGTTGGAGCGGGCCGTCGCCTCGGTGTGATTTGCGCATGTTTATCTGTTACTTGAAACTCGTAAATGTGGAATTGGCCCTACGTGGCTTGATATAAACTGATAAGATAACAAAGAATAGACTGTGGAAGCCCTTGATCTTATTATGGAAGGTGTTTACCTGTCTTCTGGCTTCACAATTAGAACTTCTATATAAATCCATGATTATTCTCGCACTTACAGAATATTGTTTATTGACCTCTACTGAGTGTCGAAGTTGGCCATCTCGTCTCTACCCCTTCGGGATTAGGCGGGATACTCACTGAGTACACGTTGATTACGTACTCATACTACACTTCTGTGCATTTTTGTTGCACAGATATATATATACTTCTAGCAGTCTACTGGGCGTAGCAGCATGGATAATTCTGGGACTAGGTGAGCTGCAATTTTTGAGGCGACCTGCAGCTAGTGTAGTTCCTTTCTGCACTGTTATTATTTATTCCCTGTCCACTGTATTCCGGACAGATGTTGTATTTTATTTTACTTATCAGTGGTCGCTCATGCACTTGTGACACCAGGTTTCTGGGATGGTTTCTAACGGATTTGTACTAATTGTTATTATTTAAATTTGAAATTCAAGTAGTGAACTTTTATTTATGAAAAACGAAAGGAAAAACCTTAGATTTCAAAAGTATTAAAAGGGGAATTTATTGAAAGTTTAGTTGGCTGGCCTGACAGAGGTGTCCGGCGCCACCACGACCCTTAGTGGATTTTGGGTCGTGATACTGCACTTACTCAGTTCTGGTTATAAAGTCTAGGTGTGACCACTGCCCGGGATCCTTGAGATCCTTAGGGACCTCTGACGCACCTAGACAATGATACTGTCTATGGAACCTTGGCATTTGAGGCTATTGGAGGCTTGGAGAAGCCATTTGGGCCTGTTTCAGGCTCCCTATAGTTAACTTCTTCTTTTCTTTATTGTTTATGTAATTTATTCAGCTGGTCTGTAATAATTATTTGTAAACGACATTGGGGTGATTAGTAAAAAGGGGTGGGTAGTTACATATCTGTGGGGTAACTCGGGCAGATACCATGCCTATAGGATCATGTTGATGTACTTGCTATGTTTGCTTTACCATGCTAGAAACCATGCCTATAGGATTTAAAGGGATTCAATATCAGAAACCATGTCTATAGGGTTAAAATCAACTTCATAAGTAGATACCATGCCTATAGAGTGTAAAGTGATTGAGTTCAACTTCTGCTACTGCATGTATTTACATTTGTCTCACTGACATCTGCTCTTAACAATTAGATACCATGCTTATAGGAATCAAAAATCAGAAATTCTGCTTATCGAACTTAAACTCAACTTAGTTTAAACAAGTCGGTTTAATTCAGGTTAGTTCGTTTGAGCTGGCCTAATCAATTGTTTGTTTCTTTAAATGAATTTCTTTTTTTTCAAACACTGCCTTAATTTACTATCACTAGACAGCATGCCTATAGGAACTCAAGAATCCGTTTTAAAAACTGTTCACTGTTCTACTACATCAACGTAGTTATCATTCTCTTAGGACGTCACTGTTCTGCGTTTAGGCAAGCCTATAGGGCAATTTTAAATTCTGCAACTCTGAAACTGTATTTTTGCTACTTAAAGCTGTCCAGATTTAACAAGTTTTATCAGTAGGCAAGTTAAATAGGATCTTTCACATATTGTCCTAATTCAACACCGTATAACCCCTGCTCACCTAGATATCATGTTCTGGGATTTTTCTCTTAAGTATTTGAATGTTGTTTGAAGACGTGCACTTATTTGTTATGTTTGAGGAGGTAACTGTGAGCCTATAACTTGTTTCTTTAAATGCAGTCCTAACTGTTCTTGATTGTCGCCTAGATTTTTATCCTTTAAAACCATAGGAAAGTCAAGAGTTGTCCAAAGAATAGAGGTCCTAAAATACCTCCAGGTCCACGAGGAAGGGACGGGTAGTGCACGCATAGGACATTGTCAAGGTTACTAGAACGCTTTAGGCTATGACCAAGGGGAGGGACTTGGGTAGAACGGGATATGATGACTACGTGTTAATGTCACGTGTAGCCCCTCATTGAGGAGTGTTTGGTAATAACTCATTTCCTTTTGGGATTTGAGTATTTGAAGAGTCGCCACCTAACGGATTATTGGTTAGGGCACCTAGAGCGATTAATCTTTAGACTAGTATGCATTACCAGAGATTTAGGGTAAGGGCTCGAAATAACCTTGAGGGGAAGGTGTTAGGCACCCCTCTCGGTCCACAACGGTGGGTCCCGGCCGAACTTATACTTATGAATTAGTCCTTTAACAAATAAGTAGTTGAAACACATAATTGCAAATAAAGCATGTTGGACATTGTATGAAAAATAATAAGACAAAGAATTTGAACAAGTTGTGTACATATAAAAAAAAGTAAAGTTTTAGACAAGGGAATTTGGGAAAGAGGGGTCCTAGGTTGGTTAGCCTACAAGATAACCCCACGCAATGCCCGG
>NW_017670322.1:537010-582099 GCF_001879085.1 Nicotiana attenuata
TGATTCCTTACTCTTCCCTTTGCCTTTTCATTCCCAGGTACATGTCTCCTGAAACCCTACATGTTTTGGCGAAGCTCTTTGAGTTGAGGAATAAAAAAATGAGAAAGAAAGATTTTAAAGCATGACTGCAGTTGTTTTCTGATTCAATCCTGTTTATTTTGAGCTTCTTCTCCTACTAAGTGTGCTATATTGCTTAGCCGATCTCTGTTTTAGGTAGTTAAGTTCCTGCTCTTTATATTTGATCTGAGATTGCTATGAGACTTGGGGACAATTTGTTAAATGGATTGAAGTTCAGGTAATATATGCATGCTTGGGGATTCTGGTGATTGTAAAAGGTGTTGGGACTTGGTTGCTGAGTAGTTCTTGTAATTTTGGTAATATGTTAATCATGTTAGGTCGGTCATATGCTCATATATTGGTTTAGCTGAAGGTATTCTCGAATTTCAGGGGTTTTGGAATTATGTTTAACGGGGGGAAGATTTGGTCCATAGTATTCTAACATTAGAGGCAGCTGTCAGTTTATTCTATGGTTGATTGTGAGCATGCTTAATTTAGATTGGTTGGTACAATTCCAAGTGTCCAATTAATGGGCTAAAATTCAGAAGCATTTAGTCTATCTTGGTATTAATCACGAACAGGTTTAAGTTGGATTTATTGTTTGTCAACTCATACTGGTTAATTGATCAATTTGTGCTCGAATGATTGAAATTCAGAAGTAGAAGGTTAATTCTGTGCCATGTTTCATGAAGTGTTATGAGGGAATTACAAGTGCTAATTGTGCAAAAGGGTGAGTCCTGAACTTGGGCCTGGTGATGGCCCAATTAGTGAAGTCAGGACCGTTTTGAGATGCTGGTGGTTTCCTTTTCACTAAAGGAGTTGCACCCACCCAGTTGCTGTAAATAATCTGATGTTTGCAAGCCTGGAGATTCGACCTGGAGTCTGGTCTCCGCTGATGCCCAGTTCCTCCGAGGATTTGGGCTCACGATTGGGCCTGCGATGGAAATCAGCTCATGTTTCTTCACGTGAAAGACCAGTTGGTCGAGCCCAAGGCTCTCTTTGCGTTGCCTTCTAATGTCCCCTCTTACGTTGGTTTTTCTTTATTTTAATGTTAGGCCCAAGCCTTTAAGAATGAAGTATAGATAGTCTCATAATTAATAATTTGGGTTTGAGCAGTAATTTAAAAGTAGCTGTAATTTCCTTAAGCTTTATTTAGTTAGTCTAACTAGTGGAGGGGAGCCATATTAGATAATACAAATAGATATGGCCCTCATAATTAAGTCTAGAAGTTAGAATACATCGAGGTGTGCCGTGCCGAACAAAAATCTCAATTGCATGGCCCTCGTTTAATTAATCTTTTAAATCCTTAGAATTCGAGGCATTCCATTTAGCAAATTTCCATGGCCCTCGCAAAGTTAAAAACGCGTAGTTGCTTTAGGCGCGTTATTTTAATAATTTACCTTCCTAAACTCGGGTGCACATTTATGTGACCCAAATCCAAATCTCAACAATGTTATATGAAATGTGTTGTGGACTGCGGGTGCATTTATGTGACGTGGTTCAAGACATATTTTAATTGACGTTGCAATTTTCTTTTAAAAAATGAATAAAAGTGGTTAAAGGTTTAAAATTGCACATAGGTTCAAAATGTTTTAAATCAAATAAATAGGCCAATAATAACAGTTGAGCGACCATGCTAGAACCACGGAACTCGGGAATGCCTAACACCTTCTCCCAGGTTTACAGAATTCCTTACCCGGATTTCTGGTTCGCGAACTGTAAAACAGAGTCAACCTTTTCCTCGATTCGGGATTTGAACCGGTGACTTGGAACACCATAAATCTCCCAAGTGGCGACTCTGAATATAATAAATAAATAATCCCGTTTCGATTGTCACTTTAAGTTGGAAAAAACTCCCTTATACTACCCTTCCGGGGTGTAAGTAAAAAAGGAGGTGTGACAGCTCTAGTCTGGTTCAGGGTTCAGAATTCGAGCTTAGAATAATTGTTATAGTTGGCTTTATTCATTATCTGATTTTTACATGTTGAGCCTAATATGCTAATTGCCGTTTTTTTATCGCTTTGATATTATTTGAATTGTATATAAACTGTTACGAAACCCTTCTCTTCTCATCTTCGGGGATGTGCGCGCTGGCCGTGACTCCCTATTCTGTTAGTGTCATACCTTGAAATAAGAAAGAGGCTCGGACAAGTTACTAAGCCGGATGGCCTTTTGGTTCTCGGTACTTAGCCCCCTCCTCGACTCGAGTTGTCCGCTCGGGTACACAAGTCTAGAACAACATACCCAGGTTTTGAACCTAGAATAACTCAGCCTCATGCCGGATCCCTAGTAAGAACGCTTGTTTGCATCATATGCATTTGACTTTGGGGACTCAACACAGGCGTTGGGTCCGTCCAGGACAGGTGTACCCAAAAATAACAGACCATCTTGATGCATCCTATGTGCTACATGTTGCATTTATTCAAGGGGAAAAGGGTCACTTGGCGGACCAATGATAGCTGAGGGCAAATGAAAAAATGAAAAAAAAACAATGAAAAAAAAAGAAAGAAAAAAAAAATGAGGGTTAAGTGTGGAAATAAAGCAAGTAGGGCCTAGTTATGTTTATTGTTACTTTTTTTTTATTAAGAAAAAGAAAAAAAAATTCAAAAAGATTTTGCACTTTTTATCATTTTTCAAAAACCAAAAAAAAGGAAAAAGAAAATCCAAAAAGATTTTGCATGTTTCATCATTTTCAAGGAAAAGACAAAAAATATATTTTCTCTAAATTAGTTGTTTTTAAAAATTCTCGTCCGTATCCAATCTGCCCGAACTACGCATACCTGATTCTCGTCTTTAGGGGCGTGATACGTAGGCAACCCACATAGGGTCCGGTCCTCCTAGTAAATCTTAGGTTCTTGGCTTTGCGGGGTCTTAGCCAAACTTTGCACTTCTAGCCACCTTTTTGGCCAAATAAACCATTTTGCAAAAAATAAATCATGTCTTGCATGTGTCCAGTAGGGAGTATTATTGTCTCACATAGTGTTGGTTTAAAATTTTCTCATACAGGTGTGGATTTACTTACCGGAGTTTGAGCATGACAGACACCCCGAGACCGTCCAATCAGGATCATTCAGGAGTTGCTTAAGGAGATTTTTCTTTTTATATTTTGAGTCTGTTTTTCTTGTCTTTTACCTTCTAGTTTTGTACAGTAATGTCGAGCCTTTTGTTATTGTATTTACTATTTTTGTATTGAAAAAAAAAGTGTGTTATAAATCAAAAAAAAAGAAGAAGAGATTTTGCGTTTTTTATTTTCTTTGGAAGTTTTCTTTAGAATACCAATTCTAGAATTAAAAAACAAAATCTTTTGAGGTGTTCCTCCTTAGGAAATTAATTTCTAGAACTCCAAATAGAAAAATTTTGCTTTTATATTTCCTTTAGTATATTAGGACTAAAAATTCAAAAAAAAAAGAATTTTCTTTAGTACCTCTTTAAAGAGTTTTTCCTTAAGGTATTAATTTCAAAAATCCAAAAAGATTTTCTTTTGAGGTTCTTCTTTGGGAAACTAATGAAAAATGAAAAAAAAATTCCTTTTATTTTCATTAGAAGTTTTGGACATAGAAGAAAAAGAAAACAACATGATTTCCTTCCTAAAAAAAGTCAAAAAATATTTTTTTCTTCTAGGATTTTTCTTAATGGAGAATTTGTGTCAAAAAAAAAAGAAAAAAGAAAAAAGAATTCGTTAAGCTTGAGTTTAGAATAGTTTTGTTTCTTTTATTTCCCTTATCTCGTCAAAGTAGTCATTAAGAAAAAAAAAGAGGACGTCAGTTTGTTTAGTCTATTCTTGATTTTCCAGAACTACGCAAAGATCTGATTCATGCGGCGTCATGATACGTAGGCAACCTACATAGGGTTCGATCGAATTATTTTTTTATTATTAAAAGAAAAAGAAAAAGAAAAGAAAAAGAAAAAAAAGGAAAAAGAAAAAAAGGGATGGTGAAATTATGGCATGTGAGAAATGAGGGGGAAAAAAAAGAGCGATAATCAGAAAGAAAAAGGGGAAAGAAAATGAGCGAGCTAAGAGGTGCAAGGAAAGAAAAGAAAAGAGAAGATTCAAATGAATAAATTGGGATGATGCCATATGACCTTCATACCCTCGAAGTCATGTTAGAACTGATAACTGTGACTAGGTGCATTGCACGCAATGTGATATTTTAGCTGTTAATGCCCTAACGCTAACGGGATGACCCCACTTTGTTCCTTTTGATATCTTCATAGCAGAAAGGTGGTTGGTTTGTGGTTCTCAAAGTAGTAACTCCTCTCCACAACATAAAAGGCAATGGCAGACAACAACAAAATTGGGTTGGTTGATACTGGTGCCCGAAAGCAGTTGGTTGAACAGGACAATGGGTTGGCCGATGAGGTAAGGATGTTAAGACAACACATGACGGACATGTATCAGGCCTGGATGACTGGGAAGGCACCACCCCCGCCACCACCTAGCTTCTTGGATGCTACCCTTACCCAAACTCCGGTCATAGTGCCGGATGATCCCCCATACTCTCCAGATCCACCCGCCTATCACAGTTTTCCCAACCATCCTAGTAGCTCCATCACTCATTCTCCAATTACCTCTCTCCAAAATTGCCCTCCTGTCATATCCGCTATTCCCAACAGTGAACACCCATTCAAAGCCCATGATGCCCAATATTACCCCTCAGAGGTGGCCCACTGGGTTCCCAACTCATACAATCAGAGCCCGCGGGAGGAGCCTCATGTTGAAAATAAAAAGTTCACAGGAAGAGAAGGGCAAGATGGGATACCCAGGAGGTTGAAAGACATAGAACAGTCTTTAAAGAACAAGCAAGGAATGGGAGACCAGGCTAACATGTCTTACAAAGAGTTGGGTACGTTCCCTGACGTTCGCCTGCCTGCGGGGTTTAAAGTGCCAAAGTTTAACTTGTATGATGGGGGTGAGATCCGGTAGCCCACCTGAGGTTCTATTGCAGTGAAATGAGAAGTGTTGGAGAGAAAGATGACTTGTTGATGGCATATTTCAGTAAGATCTTGACTGGGGCAGCTTTGGAATGGCATAATCGTCAAGATGTCGGGAAGTGGCATACATTGGGCGACATGGCTCAAGATTTTGTGCGACGCTTTCAGTGCAATATAGACATTGTCCCAGACCACTGCTCCCTATCTCAGATGGAAAAAGAAACCTAAGGAAAGTTTTAAGGATTTTTGGCTCAGATGAAATGAACAAGTTTCCCGGGATAGCCCTCCCATTGATAGAAAAGGTGTTGCTGAGCCCCGCTGACGACAAGGTCCAGTGGTCGTTCTTGCTAGACGCTTTCAGCCTCAATACCGACCCCGTGAACATCCCCAAACTCCACATAAGCCACCCCAGTATTATCCGCCGAACAATATCCGGCCATCTTTCCAACCACTAGATCACTCCCTAGGGCAAGCACCAGCATCCCAAAATTTTCGTGTGCCTTCACAGCATTTTCAAGCATCCAACAATCCTAGAAAACTGAGGCATGGAGGGAAATAAAGGCAAAAAGATAATTTCACGCCCATCGGAGAATTCTACACAAGTTTGTTTGAAAAGTTAAAGCATTCTAGCCTGATTGAGCCGCTCCTCGGCTATACTCCAGACCTATATGCGAAAGGCTTTGATCTTGCTGTTCGATGCATGTACCACTCTGATGTCCGGGGGCATAGCATTGAAGATTGTCGCTCTTTGGGAAGGGAAATAGAAAGAATGATTCAAGAAGGGGTAGTTGTGGTCAATGACAGTGACAGGGAGCATGCGAATCCTCTTGGGAACTTGTTGATTAGAGTTGATAATGGTCTTGGCAGTATTGATGCAAAACTCAGTGGCTAAGATGCCGTGCTTGGTAATTGGGAAGATGCTCCATTTCTTGGTCAGCCTGAGTGGAGTTTTGGTGATTTATTTTGTTGTCATTTCTGTTGTCCGGGTTGTTTCAGGGTTGTAATCCGGATATTGTCTTGTGACTCAAACCCTTCTATCCTTTTATTTTGCCTAGTTCCTTTAGTCGTAGCAACTCATTTAGTGTTACCTAGTTTTGTTCCAGGTTTGTGACCCCAGTTTAGTTTGCTTGTTTTGTTCAAACCCTTTCACCGTCTGTCTAATGCAATTTTCTACTTTCTGTTATTCCCAGTCATTTTTGTTTAGTTCTCTTTTCTTTTACATTTCTTTTCCTGTTGGCTCTAGTGGCATGACATGCATGCAAAATTCTAGGCCTGGTCTTAAAAGTCAGTTTAGTCATGAAGCAATGAAACAATTTTGAAGATAATAGGGACATTGGAGGGAAATAAGTAAAGACATTTTGAGATCACTTAAAGCCCGAATTGTGTGAAACTGGGGCAGATAGAACATAAAGAAACCCTATTGAAGTACATCATGCCGCATCGGGTTGAAGAAAGGCAAGTTTGCCCAAATTGACAGGGGCCGTTCATGGTACCGAGGTTGTTGTCCAATGGTGCTGGGTAATTGACAAATGTAGAAGGCAAATGTGTGGATATGGTTATCAATTCTGGTGCAATCAAAAGATGTTACGTGTTTTCCTTGGTTTGTTTAATTGTGTTATTTGTACTTGGCATGTTTTGAAGATTGGAATGACGAAGGCATTTTGTTCTGCTATCTAAATACTTTATCCTTTGTTACCCCTTTTGAGCCTTATTTATTTCCATTCATACCCCTCTTTTGGAATCAGTAGCAAAGTTCGGAAATGCAAGCACGAAAGATAAGAAAAGGAAAAGAGAGAAAAGAAAAAGAGAATGAAAAAAAAAGAAGAGAGAATGAAAAAAAGAAGAAAAGAAAAAAACAATAAAACAACAAAAAGAAAAAAGGGGGAAGAAGAAAAGAAGAGAAAGAAAAGAAAAAGAAAAGAGAAAATCACAACAAAACAAGGCAATTCTTATGACATGAACTACGTTCGACCTGATTCCTTTTAAGGATACGTAGGTAGCCTCACGGTTCGGTCCCATCAAAATCCAAAAGTCCCCAAGAAACTGGGGCAGAAGTTGTGGTTGTTGTAAGAAATGTGATTCCGAAAGTTGTAATGTTGAACCCATTTGAATTGTTGTGAGCCCTTTGATACCCTTTCTTTCAACCCCATCCAAAAGCCCACATTACGGTGCAAAGAAAGACCTTCCGATCAGTCTTCGGGAAATGCCAAGTCGAGCAAGTAGAGGTGATTCATATCAGGGGCAACACTCCGTTCTGAACAAAGAAAAGAACAAAATGAGAGAGTCTTATTGGTGAAAACCTTCACGGGCATCATAAGGCGACGGTGAGTTGAGAGAGAGAACAAAATGAGAGAGACTTGATGGTGAAAACCCTTCGGGAACTACGAGTCAAATAAGGATCATGAATCGGATTGGATAATCGGAGCATTGAGGCCCAGTTTCACGGCGAAAAAGGTATGACAAGAGTTGAACATCAGACTTGCTCAACAGAATATGGCCACAGGTGCATGTCATGGTCATTAGAGTTGGTATCCACATCTGATAGGTTTCTACTTTGTAGTTTTCTTGTTAGGAATCACCTCTTTCCTTTGTCCTTTACTTTGTTCCTTTTGTCTTGTTTACTTCCTCTTCCTGAGTCTATTTGGTCGGAACAAGTGAGAAATGACTTCAAAATTTTCC
This sequence comes from Nicotiana attenuata, assembly GCF_001879085.1. Lineage (NCBI taxonomy): Eukaryota > Viridiplantae > Streptophyta > Magnoliopsida > Solanales > Solanaceae > Nicotiana > Nicotiana attenuata. The sequence goes on from NW_017670322.1 coordinate 544,679, forward strand.
ACTGGCTTTCCAATTGCACAAAACGGGATCTGGCTAGCACATCAAAATGGCATAAGTCAGGAAAGAACAACAAGCGTACTGAGCTGGTAACAATCAACATGCTTTGGGATTCGTGTGAAATACAAAGGCTTGGTATATATCAATTCATGGACAATGCAACAGAAGAAGGGTTAGGGTGAACAGATCAAATTTATTTTCTGTGATAAGATTGACAAAAAGGGTGGTAAACCAGTGACAAGCAAGATCTTCCAAGCAGAAATCAAAGTTATCATGGCAAGCGATGGAGCAATAGACCTCAAGGCCAAGGCCAGTGATTTGAATCAGAAAAGAACAACATGCGCACTGAGTTGGTAACAATCAATATGCTTTGGAGTGCATGTGAAACACAAAGGTTGGTAAATGTCAGTTCACGAGCAATGCAACAGATGGAGAATATTGGGTCTGGATGGAGAAGAGGTATTTTCCATGATAAGGGCGACAGAGAAAGTGGTTAGTCAATAAACAAAAAAGGTCTTCGAGTGGAAATCAAAGTTATCATGGCAAGTGAAGGAGCAATAGACCTCAAGGCCAAGGCCAGTGGTTTAAGTCAAGAAAGAACAGCATACACGCGGAGTGGGTGGCAATTGACGTGCTTTGGGATTCATGTGAGACACAAAGGTTTGGTAGATGCCAGTTCATGAGCAATGCAACAAATAGAGGATATTGGGCCTGAACGGAGAAGAGGTATTTTCTGTGATAGGGGTGACAGAGAAAGTGGTTAGTCAATAAACAAGCAAGGTCTTCGAGTGGAAATCAAAGTGACCATGGGAAGTGAAGGAGCAATCGTCCTCAAAGTCAAGGCCACAAACCAACCACCATATTTTTAAACTGACAAGATTTTCTTTGATTGAAACAGGGGCAGAAAGTTTCGTTTGTTTCAGAGAAACCCTCCGTAAGGAAAGGCAAGCACCAGACAGGTTTGATTTTTGATTTTCAGGACCCTCCTGGAAAATGGGACCTAGTTTAAAAATCGAAACAGTCATAAGTAGCAAATCTAGCATAAATGTACCCCAAGGAATATAAGTATGTTTCAAAGTTTGCATATTTGAGATAGGTTTCAATTAGGAGTTTTCAGGACCCTCCTGGAAAATGGGACCTAGTTTCAATTTCAAAACAATCCTGAGTAGCATAATTTAGCATAAATATACCCCAAAGGAATATAAGTTGGTTTCAAAGTTTGCATGTTTAAGACAGGATTCAATTAGGAGTTTTCAGGACCCTCCTGAATAATGGGACCTAGCTTTAAGATTTCCATTAGATAACAAGATTTAGCGTAAGATCTGTTGTAAGGAAGTATAATTCAGCCGTAAGAGTTCTGACGTAGGGAGGTATAATTCAGCCGTAAAAATTATCACTTTTAAGATAAGACTTGATTTTGATTTTCGGGACCCTCCTAGATAATAGGGAGTAGTTTAAGACCCTCTTAGATAACAAGATTTAGCGAAAGTCACACCTTTAGAAGATATAACTTTGATTTATAATTGTCGTTTAATTAAGAGTTGTCAGGACCCCCTGGATAATAGGACCTAGCTTTCAAATTCTTAGTAATATTTGGTAAAATGATTCAGTTTAACACTCACCTATGTGCCCAGCTACCAAACTGGGGCAGAAAATTTTCTTTGTTTTGCCTATTTTTGTTGAAATCAGGTACCCGCTTGGAGAACAGGGAGAAGCAATTCAAGTTTCAGCAATCAGGCGCCCACCTGGAGAGCAAGGGAATACAGTTCAAGTTTCAGCAATCAGGCGCCCACCTGGAGAGCAAGGGAATACAGTTTAAGTTTCAGCAATCAGGCACCTACTTGGAGAGCAAGGGAATACAATTCAAGTTTCAGCAATCAGGCGCCCACCTGGAGAGCAAGGGAGTACAATTCAAGTTTCAACTTTCATGTTCTTATTGATATTTGGTAACATGATTCAGTTTACACTCACATATGTGCCCAGCTACCAAACTGGGGCAGAAATTTTTCTTTGTTTTTGCCTATTTTGTTGAAATCAGGCGCCCACCTGGAGAGCAAGGGAATACAATTCAAGTTCAGCAGTCAGGCGCCCACCTGGAGAGCACGGGAATACAATTCAAGTTCAGCAATCAGGCGCCCACCTGGAGAGCACGGGAATACATTCAAGTTCAGCAGTCAGGCGCCCACCTGGAGAGCAAGGGAGTACAGTTCAAGTTTCAGCTTTCAAGTTCTTATTGATATTTGGTAACATGATTTAGTTTACACTCACATATGTGCCCAGCTACCAAACTGGGGCAGAAATTTTTCTTTGCTTTTGTCTATTTTGTTGAAATCAGGCGCCCACCTGGAGAGCGAGGGAATACAATTCACGTTCAACAGTCAGGAGCCCACCTGGAGAGCACGGGAATACATTTCAAGTTCAGCAATCGGGCGCCCACCTGGAGAGCACAGGAATACATTCATGTTCAGCAGTCAGGCGCCCACCTGGAGACCACGGGAATACAATTCAAGTTCGGCTGTCAGGCGTCCACCTGGAGAAAGGGAAAGCACCTCAAAGTACAATTCGAGTTCAGCAATCAGGCATTCCACCTGGAGGAAAGGGAAAACATCTCAGATTACAATTCAAGTCGGCAACAAAGGGATTTCATCGGGAGAATACAAGTCAACGAGGCAACAAGAACCACAAGAGCAAGTTTGAAGATATATATATGATTTCTTGTAATTCATAGATCATAGTTTAGTCTAGCTTCTTTTGTTTTTGACATGGTGTAATAAGGGGTTTAGTAAGCAGCAGCAACAGTGAAATCACAACTTCATGGTAGTCCCAGCTACCAGACATTCCCGAACTCACTGACCTGATTCCTTTATAGCCAAGGATATGTAGGCAACCTTGGAAGCAGGGTGCGGTCAAATCTTTCAAAAATTCTTCCCACGGAGTATTCAAACGGGCAAAAATCGCTCGTAAACGCTCACTTTATCTTTGCACGAAAACTCTTCGTGTTTCCGAGCAAAGAGGGGCAGCTGTGAGCACGTGATTTTTGCCCTATATGAATTACTCCCATAAATTCAAAGCAAAATAAATCTTTTTCATCGGTTTGCAATTTTGTGGATTTTTGTGGCATTTTCTATCAATTGTTTGCATTTGTTTGTGCACGTTTATTCTACATAATAAATGAAAAATACAAAAATATGTTGCATGTGTATTTAGGATTTAACTTTGTATTTTTAGGAATTAATTAGCAATTAAGTTATTTTATAAAAAAAATCACAAAATAGTTATTTTGCACCTTTTAATTTTGATTTTGATTTTTGAATAGTTTTTCTTTAATTTATCAATTGTGGTAGTAATTGTTTAGGATTATTTGTTATTTGGGGTAAGCTAATTTGGTTTTATAATTTAATTTAGGATTTTAGTTTCAATTTTTGAAAAAAAGGAAAAAAAGAAAAAAAAGAGGAAAACAAATGAATTTAGAAAAATGAAAAGGAAAAGATAACAAGGGAATTTTGGGCCGAAATTGATTAGTCTTACCCCAGGCCCAAGTCGTTTCCCCCATACCCGCCCCAATTCCAGCCCAAACCCGGTCTCCCCAGTTTTTGGCCCAAACGACACCGTCCAGGCTAGAGTCAATCCAAGCCGTCGAGGTTTTTATGATCCAACGACTTTGAAGTGGGGTGGGGTGAGTATATTAGTGTCCGAAACCCGTTAACCCCCCCCCCCCCCAATTTCCATCTTCCTCATTCACCTCTGTTCTTCAGAGACCCTTTAGAACCCTAGCCCGCTGCCCCTTTTCCCACCACCCTCTACCGGCGGCGCCTACACCAATCAACCCCAGAATCACACCGCATACCCGCCCTGACCCCCTCTTCCCAAATCTTTGATTGATTTCCCTCGAATGTGGTCCAAGCAGCTCGAATATTGAATCCAAAGTTCGAGCTCTAGAAGCCCAAGTCCTAAACCGGTGCATGCGGGTTTTTGCTCTATTTTTCTCGAGTTTTTGGTTTGGTTTCGTCCCTTAATAACGCTGTTTGTTTGTTCTTGCTAAGAACAAATGGTTGACGTTATTTGGGAATGAAATCAGAGGTTCGAGTCCCGTGTTCGATTTCTTTTTAAATTGGTAAGTTCTTCTTTATGGGTTTTGTTCATATTTGGCTTCATTTTTTTTACTACTTTCATCTATCCTTCTGTTTCTTTGATTTCTGTCGTTTAAGCAGTTTATTTTCTAAGTGTTATTCTGTTAATCAACTAGTTTAATTAAGCTAAGTCCATAATTTGGTTATTTGCCTTTTATGTATTTAGAGTAATTAGTTCACTAATGTTTATTCGGTCTGGGTCGCATTTTAAAGAAAGGTCTTCGAATTTCTTGCTTTTTGGAAGGGCTTGGTCAGTGTCTTATGGTGTTGAACTGTGGATTGCTGGTTTTGAAGGGGGCTTCGAAAATTAGAAGCCCAAGAGGGATTTGATTTTGGGTCTATGCAGACCTTTGGCCCATAGTTAGTTTAGGTTGGGAGGGTAATAAACAGGGTTTTAAAGGGTAATTTGGGGTAATTGGGTAGGGGAATCTCAAATAAATGCCTAGGAAGCTTCCTAGAAGCTGAAAAAGAGCATTACTTGGCAAACAAGTCAGATTTTCAAGGATTAGGTAGCAAAAAACAAAATTGGAAAGGGGGCAGAATGCAAAATTAGAGTTCTAAGGGCTGCCCTATTGCCCTGCCTATAAAGGCATCGCATTCTTGCATTTCAAAAAAGAAAGCTGAGGGATAGAAAATTCTAAAAAGAACAAACGGCTGAAACTTGGAGAGAAGTACTGTTCCATTGGAATTTTTGCTTTGAACTTTGAAGTTTTCTTTCATTCTCTGAACAATAGCTGATTCTACTTGAAGTCAAAAATGGTTTAAACTTGGGTAGTGAAAGATCTGGTTTAGGTTCTGGATTGGTTTCTTCCTTCTGGTTTGATTTCATTGCTGATGTTGGGTTGAATCTGGGCTGTTCTGTTGCTGGTGCTGATTTCTGCACTTGATATTGCTGATTCCTTACTCTTCCCTTTGCCTTTTCATTCCCAGGTACATGTCTCCTGCAACCCTACATGTTTTGGTGAAGCTTTGAGTTGAGGAATAAAAAATGAGAAAGAAAGATTTTAAAGCATGAGTGCAGTTGTTTTCTAATTCAATCCTGTTTATTTTGGGCTTCTTCTCCTACTAAGTGTGCTATATTGCTTAGCTGATCTCTGTTTTAGGTAGTTAAGTTCCTGCTCTTTATATTTGATCTGAGATTGCTATGAGACTTGGGGACAATTTGTTAAATGGATTGAAGTTCAGGTAATATATGCATGCTTGGGGATTCTGGTGATTGTAAAAGGTGTTGGGACTTGGTTGCTGAGTAGTTCTTGTAATTTTGGTAATATGTTAATCATGTTAGGTCGGTCATATGCTCATATATTGGTTTAGCTGAAGGTATTCTCGAATTTCAGGGGTTTTGGAATTATGTTTAACGGGGGGAAGATTTGGTCCATAGTATTCTAACATTAGAGGCAGCTGTCAGTTTATTCTATGGTTGATTGTGAGCATGCTTAATTTAGATTGGTTGGTACAATTCCAAGTGTCCAATTAATGGGCTAAAATTCAGAAGCATTTAGTCTATCTTGGTATTAATCACGAACAGGTTTAAGTTGGATTTATTGTCTGTCAACTCATATTGGTTAATTGATCAATTATGCTCGAATGATTGAAATTCAGAAGTAGAAGGTTAATTCTGTGCCATGTTTCATGAAGTGTTATGAGGGAATTACAAGTGCTAATTATGCAAAAGGGTGAGTCCTGAACTTGGGCCTGGTGATGGCCCAATTAGTGAAGTCAGGACCGTTTTGAGATGCTGGTGGTTTCCTTTTCACTAAAGGAGTTGCACCCACCCAGTTGCTGTAAATAATCTGATGTTTGCAAGCCTGGAGATTCGACCTGGAGTCTGGTCTCTGCTGATGCCCAGTTCCTCCGAGGATTTGGGCTCACGATTGGGCCTGTGATGGAAATCAGCTCATGTTTCTTCACGTGAAAGACCAGTTGGTCGAGCCCAAGGCTCTTTTTGCGTTGCCTTCTAATGTCCCCTCATACGTTGGTTTTTCTTTATTTTAAAGTTAGGCCCAAGCCTTTAAGAATGAAGTATAGATAGTCTCATAATTAATAATTTGGGTTTGAGCAGTAATTTAAAAGTAGCCGTAATTTCCTTAAGCTTTATTTAGTTAGTCTAACTAGTGTAGGGGAGCCATATCAGATAATACAAATAGTTATGGCCCTCATAATTAAGTCTAGAATTTAGAATAAATCGAGGTGTGCCGTGCCGAACAAAAATCTCAATTGCATGGCCCTCGTTTAATTAATCTTTTAAATCCTTAGAATTCGAGGCGTGTCATTTAGCAAATTTACATGGCCCTCGCAAAGTTAAAAACGTGTAGTTGCTTTAGGCGCGTTATTTTAATAATTTACCTTCCTAAACTCGGGTGCACATTTATGTGACCCAAATCCAAATCTCAACAATGTTATATAAAATGTGTTGCGCACTGCGGGTGCATTTATGTGACGTGGTTCAAGATATATTTTAAATGACGTTACAATTTCTTTTAAAAAATTAATAAAAGCGGTTAAAGGTTTAAAATTGCACATAGGTTCAAAATGTTTTAAATCAAATAAATAGGCCAATAATAATGGTTGAGCGACCGTGCTAGAACCACGGAACTCGGGAATGCCTAACACCTTCTCCCGGGTTAACAGAATTCCTTACCTGGATTTTTGGTTCGCGGACTTTAAAACAGAGTCAACCTTTTCCTCGATTCGGGATTTGAACCGGTGACTTGGGACACCATAAATCTCCCAAGTGGCGACTCTGAACATAATAAATAAATAATCCCGTTTCGATTGTCACTTTAAGTTGGAAAAAACTCCCTTATACTACCCTTCCGGGGAGTAAGTAAAAAAGGAGGTGTGACAGTTGCGTTCTTCCTATTTATTATCCTTAAATTCGGAAAGGATTATTTGCGGTAAAACTAGTCGATCAGCGCTGCAGTCGACGGTTCCGTGCCTTTCCCCCTCAAGTTGTCCGCTTGAGGATACCAGTCTAAAACCCCATAGTAACCTTACTCTGGTCAAAATTGTGCATGCATCATGGTCAAACCTAGTCGGATCAATTATGTTGTCCATATAATGATCCTTTAAGATGAGCCTTATCCAAAGTCTACCGGGGTTTCCATAATCCCAACGGACACAACCACGTTCTGTGCATTAATTTGGAGAACTACATGCTGATGTACTGATCATGAATGTATAAATAGTCAAGTCTGGTGGGGGAGAAAGGCCTAACCCTTTTGTTTTGCAGAAAAAGAGGCATGAGGTCTCCAGGTTCGGTATGGTTAGCAACATCACACCATTGTTGTTTGATTGGTGGGAGGACCTTTCCTCAAGTGACAAGAAACATGTAAGAAAGTACCTGGGTAACTTGCCTTCCTGCTAAACAATGAGCCAAACAAGAGGTTGATTGAGGTTGCCGCTTTATTCTGGGATAGTGAAAGGGCGGTGTTTCATTTTGGCGGCATAGAAATGACACCACTTCTAGAGGAAATCGGAGGGCTTGCGGGTTTGACTTGGGATAGCCCCGGGTTATTGGTGCCGGAAAACCGTACTGGCAAAGGGTTCTTAAAGATGATGGGGTTGAAGAAAAATGCTGACTTGAGATGCCTGAAGGAATCTTACATACCCTTCGAGTATCTGTATGAGAGGTACGGCCATAGCAAGTCCTTCCGTACTTACCATGACGAGATCTATCTCGCTTCTCTGGGCCATATCCACCGCAGAGTGTTCATGTTCATTGTATGCTCCCTGGTCCTGATAGTGTTCCCAATGAAAAAGGAAAGAATCCAGACTAGGTTCGCCATGGTCGCCAAGACTTTGATGGAGGGGATCAATGGACAGACATATACCATAGTCCCCATGATTATAGCCGACATCTACAGGGCTCTGGAGCGCTGTCAAAGAGGGGTCCAGCATTTCGAGGGTTGTAACTTGTTGCTGTAGTTGTGGTTGCTAGAACATCTTCAAAGGGGCCAGTATCGCCAAGAATTTCTGCGAAGGGCTTGGAATGACCATATTGCCTTCCATCACCCTAAGCGGATGACCTACATTCCGGATAGGTTTGCTCAGCCGGAGAATGCCAAGAAGTGGGTGGAATTCTTCGACAATCTGACTGAGGAGCAAGTGCAATGGATGTTTGAATGGTTCCCGACAGACGAATTCATCATCAGGTCCAGAGACGCTCCACACCTGGTGCTAATTGGGTTGAGAGGGATATACCCCTATGTTCCTATCCGAGTAATGAGGCAAGCGGGCAGGAAACAGGTTGTACCAAGGGTTGCTAAGATGAGTCATTTCAGGGCATACTTTCAAGATGACGACGTCCCTTACAAGTGCCAAGCTCAGCACATGTGGCACTGCAAAATCATTATGGAAAAGAACACCATCGAGCCAGACAGGTATCATGCAGGGTGCAAATCTCTTTACCCGGCATGGTTAGAGGACAATCTGAAAGGAATGGTGATGCCAGGGGCCAGACGAGGGAATAGAATCATAGATGAAGAAGCTGAAGCTCAAGTCAAATACAACAGGCAGCGCAAGAGGGTCCACGACTCTGAGAATGAGCACCGGGAAATACATGAGAGGAATGTGAGGTTGATCGAGGAATGGAAAGAAATGGCAGTCACTTCCAACAGGAAGTTGGAATATCTGGAGCGAGGAATAGTGGAGCTGGAAGGTAAAGTCATAAAGAGGATTGAAGATTTCCAGAACGCTGAAGGAGCTGAAGGAGGACATTTGGCTATAGCCTACCTGCTGCTGGGACTGCGCGAGCTGGGAAACCTGTACGATGGAGTCAGGAAGATTGAATCTGGGGAAGGTCCTTTTGGGACCAAATAGGCTAGATTTACTTGCTTTCCTAAAATGTAATAAGGCCAAATGCCAGTAGTGACAACTTTTTCTATCATCTTAAGTGTCATTTTGGGATTCGTCTATTTTTATATTATGAAATGAGGCATTTGTTGGCATCTAAAGTTCTCCAAATCTATTTGTCGCTAGGCCTACCTCGGGCACAACGAGGCTCCCAAAATTAGGACGCAAATTTACATTGCCGCAATATGTGTTTAAATACTGCAACACTTAAAAATCCTTACTAACTTGTTACCTTTTTGCTTTTCCTTATTTTTGATTATTCCCATCCCCTTAGGTTGGTTCACTCATACTGGCATCGTCAGCGTGTCATACTAGATCTAGAGGCCCTCCACCTCCTCCTCCTCCAAGCAATACAAAAGGAAAAGGAAAAACAAAAATGGATGATTTAAGTGGTATTCGAAAGGAGAATGTTGAGAACGCAGAAACTTCAGACGGTCGGAGTTTGCCGGCACCAAATGATCTAGTTCTGAGATTGGAACAAAAGATACTAGAGCTACAAGGAGAGCTAGATCAGGTTCGCAACTTGGTAAATTTATCACTCACCCTGAATGTCCCCGACGTCAATCAGCAAAACATAAAGAACCTGGTACCTCCCCAAAACACACCAAGCCAACATCCGCAAAACCCTCCTGCACCACAGCAATACACAACCCCACCCCAAAATCTCAATCCATTACCAATACTAACTCCGCCACAACATCACCATCAACCAATTCAGTACCCACCAACCACCACTTACCACACTCCCCAAAACACACCACAACCCATTCCCGATCCCCAAAACTCCACCAATGACCATCATTATACCCAAGTCCCCGGCACTCATCAGAACAACCCCATAAATGTGGAGACCATACCTCACTCTACTCAGCCCACTTCCTATCCACCAGAATCCTCAGAGAAAGACCAAATCATTAAAAACATGGCTGAAGAACTCAAGAAATTGACAAGCCAGGTTCAGGGTGTCGAAGGCGGCAAAGGAATAGAAGGGTTGAACTATGAAGACTTATGCATACAGCCAGATGTGGAACTACCGGAGGGGTACAAACCTCCCAAATTCGAGATGTTTGACGGCACAGGCGATCCTAAAGTCCATCAAAGGACGTATTGGACAAGCTTGTCGGAGTCGGAAAGGACGAGAAGATCCGGATGAAACTCTTCATGAGGAATCTTACTGGCAATGCTTTGTCCTGGTACATTAGCCAGGTTCCCAAGAAATGGATCAATTGGGTAGGTATGGCATCAGATTTCATGGACCGATTCAGGTTCAACACAGAAAATGTACCCGATGTCTTCTACATCCAAAATCTCAAGAAGAAACCCACTGAGAATTTCTGCGAGTATGCTACCCGCTGGAGGTCGGAAGCAACCAAAGTTAGGCCATCTTTGGCCGAAGAACAGATGAAAAAGTTCTTCGTCAGGGCACAGGACCCGCAATATTACGAAAGGTTGATGATTATTGAAAACCATAAATTNACAAGAACGAACCACTGAGTATTTCTGCGAGTATCGCCTACCCGCGTGGAAGGTCGGAAGACAAACCAAAGGTTACGGCCATTCGTTTGGACCGAAGAACAGATAGTAAAAGTTCTTCGTCGAGGCACAGGACCCGCAATATTACGAAAGGTTGATGATTATTGAAAACCATAAATTCTCCGATATCATTAAACTTGGGGAAAGAATTGACGAAGGCATCAAAAGCGGGATAGTAACGAATTTTAAGGCATTACAGGCCACAAAGAAGAAAGATGTTGGGGCAGTAATGGTGGCTCAGGGCCCGAAATCTCCACTTACCTATCGAACACCTCCACCCACATATCAAACACCTCCACCCACATACCAAGCACCACCACCCACATATCAACCATCATCTCCCAGTTATTCCCAACCAGCTAATGTCTATCATACCTATAACTCCCAACCATCCCATTTCCAGTCACCTCCAACCCGCCAGAATTATCCAATACCAAGACCCAATTTTGACCGCAAGCTACCCAAACAGTACACCGCCATTGCTGAGCCTATCGGCCAGTTGTATGAGAGGTTGAAAGCCGCAGGTTATTTCACTCCTATTCCCACTGTGGCATTACAGAATCCATCCCAGTGGTCAATCCTAACAAAACTTGTGCATACCATTCCGGTATAAAGGGGCATACCACCGACGAATGTCGAGCATTGAAAGACAAGATCCAGACAGTGATTGACAACAAAGTTATACAGGCAAAGGAGACCGCACCCAATGTGCAAAGGAGTATTCCGTCATTGATCATTTGAACAAAACCCCAGCTCAGATATCCATCTTGTCACTGTTGCAAAATCCAGAGGCGCACAAAAATGCTTTGATGAAAGTGCTGAGCGAAGCCTATGCGCCCAATAACATCACCAGCGGAGAGATGTCTAATATGGTAGGACAGGTGTTAGAAAGCCACAGGATCGCTTTCCACGAAGATGAGTTGCCACCTGAGGGTCTGAATCACAACAGGGCACTGCACATTACAGTGCGATGTGAAGACTACTTCATTGCCAGGGTTTTGGTTGACGGAGGTTTGAGCCTCAATATTTGACCACTGGACATTCTGAAAAGATTGGACAAAGGATTTCACGAAATACGGACAGGAAGCATAAATGCGAAAGCTTTCGATGGGTCTCAAAGGGCCACGATTGGGGAAATCAACCTTTTCTTGCAGATGGGGCCAACTTGGTTCGACGTCGAGTTTCAGGTGCTCGACATACCAACCTCATATAATCTTCTGTTGGGCCGACCATGGATCCATACTGCTGGAGTCGTGCCTTCCACACTACATCAAGCCGTAAAGTTCGAATGGAATCGTCAGGAGGTGATCATTCACGGAGATGGGAGTAACCCTATTTACACCAGTCAGACCCTCCTAGTTATTGGAAATAGGAGAAGGCTAGGAGGGGAAACCTATCATCACATTGAACGCGTCAACGCGTCAGAAGGACAAATGGTGAGCAGTAAGATAGAAAGCATACAGCACGGTCTGGGTATGAAAACCCGGCAAAGGGCTTGGGAAGAATCTCCAAGGTATCACTAAGCAATACAGTTGAAGGGTCATGGTACTACCTTTGGGCTCGGATATCAATACACATGGCAAGAGTACAAGGATTGGTCGCCGCCATTGCGTGGACCATATTAACCTCTTGAGCAGCCAGTGCCACGTCTGGATCAAGCCTTTCACTAGGCTGATACAATATGGGGAACTGCAGAATAGGAAGCATTAGTTGGGTTGAAGAATCTGTTCTTAGAAGATGAAGACATGGACTTCAGTGCCGTAATTGAGGAGGAGGAGGAAGAAGGCCTCACCATTCAGACCGTGGAAAAGGGAGTTGTTCTCAGGAACTGGACCACCACACCATCCCGGCCCCGTCGAAGTCCCTGGTAGCTGGCAGATTATATTTTCTATAAGCCATTTAGGCACTTTAAAATTTTCAGTAACTTTGTTTTAATAGACTTGTTTGTTTCAAAAATAAATGCTCAATTCTTCGAGCCGTATTTAGCCTGATGTTGTTTAATTTTAATGAGAATGCATTTGCCTCTTTATTATTCATTACTATTTTCTACACTTTTCTTTCTACAGGTTATTATTACTTTTCCTGATGAACCGAGGACTATGACATGTAATGAGCAATGCCAACTATGAGGATAGTGTATTCAGATAAAGTAGACGAGATTACCCGGAAGAAGTTGTCAGGAGGTTGGAAACTTTGAGAATTAAGCTCTAAGTCCAAATCCTGAACGAAACCGAAGCAGTAAACCTGGGGGACGCCGAGACCGTCAAGAGACTCGCATCAGCATTCACTTATCACCACAGAGAAGGAAGAGTACATCCATTTCCTAAAATAATATGAGGACATTTTCGCATGGTCATATGATGACATGACAGGTTTGAGCACGTCCATAGTGGCTCACAAGTTACCTACCAAATCCAATGTGCCCGCCGGTGAAGCAGAAACTCAAAAGTTCAAACCAAACATGAGCCTAAAAATCAAGGAGGAAGTTACCAAGCAGATCAAAGCCAAAGTACTCAAGGTGGTTGAGTACCCAAGCAGGTTAGCCAACGTAGTGCCAGTTCCGAAGAAAGATGGGAAAGTTAGAGTATGTGTTGACTATCGAGATTTAAACAAAGCAAGTCCCAAAGACGACTTTCCACTGCCAAACATACACATCCTGATCGATAATTACACCAACATGAACTCCAATCTTTTGTAGATTGCTTCGCGGGTTATCACCAGATTTGGATGGACGAAGAGGACGCAGAGAAAATAGCTTTTGTTACACCATGGGGGGTATACTGCTACAAGATGATGTCGTTCGGTCTAAAGAATGCTGGGTCTACCTACAAGAGAGCCATGACAACCATCTTCCATGATATGATACACAAGGAGATAGAGGTGTATGTGGACGACGTCATTATCAAATCTAAGAAGGCCACAGACCACATAGCAGACTTGAGAAAGTTCATTAACAGACTAAGGAGGTACAACTCGAAACTGAACCCCGCCAAATGTGCATTCGGGGTTCCCACAGGGAAGTTATTGGGGTTCATTGTCAGCCGTCGAGGGATCGAACTAGATCCGTCAAAAGTCAAGGCTATTTAGGAGTTACCGCCGCCTAGGAGCAAAAAGGACGTGATGAGCTTCCTAGGGCGTCTCAATTATATCAGTCGCTTCATAGCACAGTCCACAGTCATATGTGAACCCATCTTCAAGATGCTGAGGAAAGATGCCGAGACAAGCTGGACCGAAGATTATCAGAAAGCTTTGACAAAATCAAGGAGTACCTGTCCACACCACCGGTCCTGGTCCCGCCAGAGCCAGGACGACCTTTGCTGCTCTATCTATCTGTATTGGATGGAGCCTTCGGGTGTGTTCTGGGACAACATGACGAGACAGGGAGGAAGGAGCAGGCCATATACTACCTGAGTAAGAAGTTCACACCTTACGAAGCACGGTACTCTCTGCTGGAACGTACTTGCTGTTCTTTGACCTGGACGGCCCAGAAGTTGAGGCATTACTTCTGTGCCTACACCACATACCTTATATCCAGGATGACCCTTTGAAGTATATATTTCAGAAACCCATGCCGACCGGGAAATTGGCCAAATGGCAGATACTGTTGAGTGAGTTCGATATCGTCTACGTAACTCAAAAGGCGGTCAAAGGACAAGCATTGGCGGATCATCTTGTTGAGAATCCGGTGGGAGGAGAATACGAACCCTTGAAAACGTATTTTCCTGATGAAGAGGTGCCATTCGTAGGAGAAGACATTACTGAAGCATATGATGGTTGGAGGATGTTTTTTATGATGGAGCCGCAAATTTTAAAGGAGTGGGCATTGGGGCGATTTTGGTATCAGAAACAGGTCAACATTATCCGGTATCTGCTAAACTCAGATTTCCCTGCACTAACAACATGGCAGAGTATGAAGCCTGCATATTAGGACTCAACATGGCAATCGACATGAACATTCAGGAGCTCCTAGTGATCGGTGATTCAGATTTGCTTGTGCACCAGGTACAAGGAGAGAGGGCCACCAAAAATTCCAAGATATTACCATATCTGCACCACGTGCAGGAATTGAGAAAGAGGTTCACCAAGATAGAGTTTTGGCATGTACCCAGAATTCAGAATGAATTTGCTGACGCATTGGCCACCTTGTCATCTATGATACAGCATCCAGACAAAAATTATATTGATCCCATTCTTGTCGGCATATTGTGCTCATGTTGAAGAAGAAACAGATGGAAAGCCTTGGTTCCATGACATCAAGGAGTATTTGTTAAAGGGAGAATATCCAGAGCATGCAAATCACACTCAGAAGCGCACACTTCGAAGATTGTCCAATCACTTCTTCCACAGCGGAGGAAATTTGTACAGGAGAACTCCTGATTTAGGATTGCTAAGATGTGTCGACACAAAAGAAGCTTCTAAGCTACTCGAGGAGGTACATGCTGGGACCTGTGGCCCGCACATGAATGGTTTCGTCTTGGCTAAGAAGATACTCAGGGCCGGTTACTTTTGGATGACCATGGAGACCGATTATGTCCAATATGTCTGCAAATGCTACCAATGTCAAGTGCACGCCGATATGATAAAAGTACCGCTAAATGAGCTCAATGCAACAAGCTCACCCTGGTCGTTCGCCGCCTGGGGAATGGATGCCATTGGTCCGATTGAGCCCATTGCTTCAAACAGACACATGTTTATTCTGGTAGCCATTGATTACTTCACAAAATGGGTAAAGGCTGTGTCTTACAAAGCTGTAACCAAGAAAGTCGTCGCAGACTTTATCAAAGACCGTATTATTTGCCGATTCGGAGTTCCTGAATCTATTGTTACTGATAATGCCGCCAACCTCAACAGTGATCTGATAAAAGCTATGTGTGAAACTTTCAAAATCAAGCACAAGAATTCCACAGCCTATAGACCTCAGATGAATGGAGCCGTAGAAGCCGCCAACAAAAACATCAAGAAGATACTAAGGAAGATGGTAGGAAACCACAAACAATGGCACGAGAAGCTACCTTTCGCTTTATTGGGATACCGCACTACAGTTTGCACATCAACCGGGGCAACTCCCTACATGCTGGTTTATGGTACCGAGGCCGTCATCCCAGCCGAGGTAGAGATCCCTTCTCTAAGAGTCATACAGGAAGCTGAACTCAGTGATGCAGAGTGGATAAGAAGTCGCTATGAACAATTGGCCCTCATTGATGGAAAGAGAATGAACGCAGTATGTCACGGCCAACTTTATCAGAACAGAATGTTCAGAGCTTTCAACAAAAGGGTCAAACCAAGATAGTTCACACCGGGACAGCTGGTGCTGAAGAAGATCTTCCCACATCAAGATGAAGCCAAAGGGAAATTCTCTCCCAACTGGCAAGGTCCGTACATGGTTCACAGGGTGCTGACATGAGGTGCACGCAGACTTGCAGAAATGGATGGAGAAATCTGGCCGAAACCAATCAATTCAGACGCAGTCAAGAGATACTATGCTTAGATTATTTACATTTCCTCATCTGATGTAATTGAAATACGCTTGACCTGATTCCCGTTTAAGAGGGGATACATAGGCAGTCTTATGGGTTCGGTCATATCATAATAAAATTTCCATTTCCATTTTCGGAGCAAGTCCAACCGACGCCAACATGTGTCAGACGGTCAGAAATCAGTTAAGAAACTGGGGCAGAATTATGAGATCAAAATTCCGAAGAGGGTTCAGCAAGGACTATTATCTGCAAACGGTCAAAAGATCATCTACCAAACTGGGGCAGAATTTTGAGGAGGACCCTCAAAATTCCAATATAAGAGAGCTGCAATGCCTTTGAGATGTGTTACAGTCACTAGTTCATCTAAATTACTTGATATTTCAATATGTTTCTAAATAACTCTATTTTTCATCAATAATTGCATACTTTCGAAAACTCTGTTTCCATAACAGTCAGGTTACCCGGGAAACTCAAAAGGGCCCCAAAACGGAGCATAGCAAGGCCAGCGGATAGAAGCACGAACCAACCTCCCCCCCCACAAAACTTACAATTTTTCTTTGAGCGTAGGCACATCAGACGCAACGGTAACATCCACAGAAATATACACGTAACAAGATCACTATCAATCGGACCATCCGACACTGAATACATCTCCAGCTAAGACATATGCTACTCTTACTTACTACTTGCTCTCTGCATGAGGCTAATCCCTGCCTCCATACCTGCATGAGGCTAATTCTTGCCTCCCTATTTGCATGAGGCAAATCCCTGCCTCCATACTTGCATGAGGCTAATCCTTGCCTCCTTGTTTGCATGAGGCTAATCCTTTCCTCCATACTTGCATGAGGCTAATCCTTGCCTCCATATCTGCATGAGGCTAATCCTTGCCTCCCTACTTGCATGAGGCTAATCCTTGCCTCCCTATTTGCACGAGGCTAATCCTTGCCTCCATATCTGCATGAGGCTAATCCCTGCCTCCATACTTGCATGAGGCTAATACCTACCTCCCTACTTGCATGAGGCTAATCCCTGCCTCCCTATTTGCATGAGGCTGATCCCTGCCTCCACATTCGCATGTGACTAAGCATTGTCCCTTTTCGCACAAATATTGCTCTATTTCTAGTACTATTTATTTTCTTTTCGATCGGGCTAAGCTCTGCCCTCCATTTCACAAGACTAAGCCTTGTCTTGTTAACATCATGTTATTGCATATCATGGGCTGAAATATCGCCAATCTATCCAAAGGTTTCATAGTCTAAAAGGCATCACCCTCATAGCCGGAAGACACCATGCCATGGCCTGAGGATCCCTCAAATTTGCATATCATTATTCAAAGGCGTCATGGTTCGGAGGCACCATTTGTCATGGCCCGAGAACATCATTTCATGGCCTGCGAATCCCTCACTAAACAAGTCATGGCCCAGGGCGTCATGGTCCAAGGACGTCATCTTTAACCGTCCAAAGACAACCTTCATGGTCCAAAAGGGAATCTGCATCATGTTTTAATTTTTACAAGTACATGTTCGTAGCATCTTTTATCTGCAGGTGACCAGTAAGAAACCACCATCCTAGCAGGAGCGATCTTGCTCCAGTTCCTTAGATTGTCTCGGACCTTAACCGCTCACCATAGCCGCTTCCGCATCTCATGCCCGTTCTTGCAATGACTTCGTCGGTATATTCCGCCGATGAATCCAGAACTACACATGGCCTGATTCCTGTAAAACCAGGGATATGTAGGCAACTCGAAAACCGGAGTCCGGCCTTTGTCTTTCAAAAAACATCCCGCCCGGTCAAAAGTGGCCATCATTTCTTTACCCGAAAACTCTTTCATCCTTCCCGGGTAAAGAGGGGGCAGCTGTTGATACCCAATTCTTTCTTATATATTTTTAATACACATATATACTTTCAAAATAGCATATATGCATATATAAGCATGCACAAGCTTTTTTATAACTTTTCTATAATTTTAAAGGTTTTTAATTGATTTATTTCTTCCCCTTTTTACTTATAAAATTTTCAATAATTATCCTTCAAACTATTGTTGTGGTAATTTAGCCATCTAAATCCTATATTAATGCCAAAACATTGCTTAAATATTTTTTGTGCATTTTTATAATTGCATTTATATTTTTAAGCCAATTTGCAAATAATTGCAATACTAGCCCTATTAATGCGCAATTACGTTATTAATGCATAAAAGGGCCGTTTATATTTTTTAAATATTAAACAACTACTTTTAATCATTTTCAATACATGAAATATTTTTTAGAAATCATATTATCATTTTTTATAAATTGTATAATACTGAAAATGGCTATTTAAAACTTAGCCTATTTTATTTCAATTTCAGCCTAAATTCAACCCAACCCAATCCCAACTATGGTTTTCGGAATTTCTTTTAAAACTTTGTTCAAATGATTCTTTGTGTTTAAACTTCTATTTCTCACATATTTTGACTGATTCTATGAGTCTACTAGAGCCTTAACTTGCCTATGCTGAAAGCCCTAATTTTTAGGGTTCTTCGTTTGGTTTTTGAGTATTAGCATGACTGACCGGTTCTCGTTTTGAGTTTTTTGTGATTTCTCGTGACTGTCTTGCCTTGATATGCTTCTACTGAGTTTCTTAGTCTAAACATTCACTGATTCTATGTGCTTGTGTTCATCTTGACTGATCACATCAAGACCTGCATCTTTCTCATTGAATCAGTATTGTTTAACTTTTATTTTGCTAGAGTTATGTGTCGATTCCTTACTGTCCATGTTTTACCTTATTTATATGCTAAACATGCTGACTCTTTTCATGACCTTCTCTTTGATTGAGCTATGTAATATTCTGAATTCCTTATTTCTTGGGTTGATTTGAACACTTTCCCTTAAACCTTCGATTCTTACCTTTATACTCAATTTGATTGATCTGCTTGCCTTAATTAACTTTCCCTTACCTTGTCTGGATCGTTACTTTATTCTTACTGATTATTTCCTTAACTAGAATTTTCTGAACCTAGCCCTAATTACCTATTCTATACTTGCACTGTTTGAAGGCTTTCCCTATTTGTTATACTCTAGCTATGTATGATTTCTTTCCATATTTGTCACCTGCTCTTTACCGTTTGAATTAATTCCCTTAATTGAGGGAGGACTCGAACTGATTTTACTCTGAGTTCTATAATTACTGAACAATTTAATTCTTACCTTATTTACCTAGCTTTTAAACTACTATATATATTGGTCTCTTCTACAATCTAAAGACATGAGTTGACATCTCTCATACACTAAAAGGCTCTTCTGCTTTCTTTATTACTTACTATTGTTACTAAATTAGCCGGCTGTAAGCCAAGGCTAATTATTGCACTCTCCTGTTCTCTACCTTTCGTTTACTCTCTTTACTGGTATGTTCTGATTTTAAATTCAAGCTCTCAAACCAGTGTGTTTCATACTGCTTCAGTTCATCATATTCCTAATCTGTTTCTATCTATTGTTTTGACATGTAATTGACCTATTACTTCCCCTAGTTATGTCTTATGACTTCTAGGATCAGCACGTCTTATGAACTTGTAGTCTGTTTAAATTTGACTCTACCCTGTTTTTGAATGTTGGTTTACTTGCTATTTCGTCTCTAGTATGATCCTTTCTTTGCAAAGCAATGTTGTTACCCTAAGTTGTTTGGTTCTATGTTGGTTCTAAAATTCTTACTGTGTTGTATCATTAGCAATCCTTAATCCCATGAACCCCCTAAAGCACCTCTGATTCTACAATTATGTTCTAATTGGCACCCCTGGATCCATGTATTACTGTTTGCACTATTAGCGACCCCCTTAATTGCAAAGACTTCTGTTTATTTGTATTGTGTGTTCCCACCCCCAATCACCCCTGTGTGAAGGTTTAACCTGTTTTGGCTCTATGTTTGATCTGTTGTTTGTGTGATTATACAACTCTTGTCAAAAAACTGTTTTACTGAACAATTCTCCTATGTATAAAACTACTTCAACTGAGTCTTTTAAAATACTGCTTTCCTATTTAAACCTTTTCAAAACTATGTCAAGCACTCTTACTCTACTCTTAGGTACTTAAGTTCTGCCCCTCCAGTGTATGACTGCCTTGGGATCCCTATGAGGTCCTTCTGAACTCTTATGCACTGGAGCTGGCTCTTCCACACTGCATGTAACGACCCGACCGGTCGTTTTGAGTACTAGCGCTCCGTTCAGCAGTCGGAGGCCATGAACAGGTTCATTTCAGGTATTACGACTTGTACGCATGGACGGAATTTAATTTCGGGAAGTTCGGATTTGATTTGGGAAGAGAATTCTCATTTCGGAAGCTTAAAGTTGAAGGAATGAACTAGGATTGGAATTTTGAGTAAACGACCTCGGAATCGGGATCTGAAGGTTCCAGCAGCTTCGTATGATGATTTTGAACTTGGGCGTGTGCCCGGATTGGGTTTTGGATAACCCGGGAGCGTTTTGGCGCCTATTGTGGAAGTTAGTATTTTAGAAGGAATCTCATAAGTTTGGTTTGAAGTGCATTTCGGTGTTATCAATCTCCGTTTGGAATTCCGAGACTGGGAGTAGCTCCGTATGGTGATTCGGGAGTTGGGAGCGCGACCGGAAGTGAATTCGGAGGTCCGTAGGTCATTTTGAAGCCATTTGGCTAAAGATAGAAATTTGAAGGTTTTTGGGAAGTTTGACCGGAGGTTGACTTTTTGATATCGGGGTCGGAATCCAATTCCGAAAGTTGGAGTAGGTCCGTAATGTCAAATAGGATTTGCGTGCAAAATTTGAGGTCAATCGGACGTGATTTGATAGGTTTAAACATCGAAAATAGAAGTTTGAAGTTTTAAAGTTCATAAAGCTTGAATTGGGGTGTAATTCATGAATTTAGCTTTGTTTGATATGATTTGAAGCCTCGAGCAAGTCTGTAATGTGTTTTGGGATTGGTTGGTATGTTTGGTTGGGGTCCCGGGGGCTCGGGTGAATTCCGGGTGGTTAACGGATCAAATTTGAAAGTTAAAGAACAGCTGAAGGGATCTGGTATCTGGTATTTCCACTTCTGCGGAAATGGGACCGCAGAAGCGGCCCCGCAGAAGCGGAGAAGAAGCCGCAGAAGCGGATGAGGGCGAGGGCAGCCAGGACCGCAGAAGCGGCCCTTGATCCGCTGATGCGGAACCGCAGAAGACGGTTGGNTAACTTGTTTCTTTAAATGCAGTCCTAACTGTTCTTGATTGTCGCCTAGATTTTTATCCTTTAAAACCTTAGGAAAGTCAAGAGTTGTCCAAAGAATAGAGGTCCTAAAATACCTCCAGGTCCACGAGGAAGGGACGGGTAGTGCACGCATAGGACATTGTCAAGGTTACTAGAACGCTTTAGTCTATGACCAAGGGGAGGGACTTGGGTAGAATGGGATATGATGACTACGTGTTAATGTCACGTGTAGCCCCTCATCGAGGAGTGTTTGCCGGGCATTGCGTGGGGTTATCTTGTAGGCTAACCAACCTAGGACCCCTCTTTCCCAAATTCCCTTTGTCTAAAACTTTACTTTTTTTTATATGTACACAACTTGTTCAAATTCTTTGTCTTATTATTTTTCATACAATGTCCAACATGCTTTATTTGCAATTATGTGTTTCAACTACTTATTTGTTAAAGGACTAATTCATAAGTATAAGTTCGGCCGGGACCCACCGTTGTGGACCGAAGGGGTGCCTAACACCTTCCCCTCAAGGTTATTTCGAGCCCTTACCCTAAATCTCTGGTAATGCAAACTAGTCTAAGAGTTAATCGCTCTAGGTGCCCTAACGCACCATAATCCGTTAGGTGGCGACTCTTCAAATACCCAAATCCCAAAAGGAAATGAGTTATTACCCCCATGAACGTCGAAACCCGGACTTTCTCCGCGGAGGAAAAAGGGGGCGCGACATTTCCGTTAATAAGAATTGATGTAGATGTAGTTATGATACATGACATAATTAGTTGAATAAAAGTTGGAGGAAAATTTAGGGTAACGAGAGTATGATATATGAAAGACCATTCTAATTTGTCAAATGCTTTTTCAAGATTCAATTTAATAAGCATATTATAATTTTTACCCTTCATTCTTTGGAATCTAGTAATTATTTCCTGAACAATAAGGGCATTATCTGCAGCTCTTCTATTTTTCTGGAAACTAGATTGAGTTGGATTAATAATATGTTCCAGAAATGGTTTGAGCCTATTTACAATTATTTTTGTAATAAGCTTATAAATAGTATTGCAAAGGCTTATGGGTCGATAATGGGATATAGATGAAGCGTGTTTATGTTTAGGGATTAGGCAAATAAGAGTAGTATTGATGTTTGGGTGGATCTTATGATCAAGGAAAACTTTGTGGCAGAAGTATTTGACTGAATTGCCAATGATGTCCCAATTTGATAGAAGAAAGGGTGTAGTCCATTTGGTCCTGAAGCCTTGAATGGTTTAAAAGAATGAATGGCAGCGATAATTTCATGATCTTGTAGTGGTTGAGTTAAAGAAATTTGTTCCTCCTGAGTTAGAACGTTAGATGGTTGGATTGATTGATGTCTATTGGAACAATTTTTTTGTGTTGTAAATAGAGACTGATAATAATTTATAATATTTGTTTTAATGATTTGTGGGTCAGTGAGCCAGTTTCCCCTTTGACCTTGTAAGGCAGTTATACGATTATGTCTTCTACGATTTAAAGTGGAGAGATGAAAAAATTTTGTATTTGCATCTCCATCGTTTAACCAGCTAATACGGGACTTCAATTTCCAAAAATCCTCCTCAAGCTTGAGAAGAATATTGAAATTAGTCTGTAGTTGACGTTCCAAATTATGTAAAAAGGTGCTAGTAGGATAGTTTCTAGAAGATTGAATACCTCCTAAGCGAGCCAATATTTTTCACTTGTGTTTAAAAATATTTCCAAAAGTGGATTTATTCCATTCTTGTACAATTTCAGTGAAATTGTCAATTGCTGGGAGTAATTGTGTATTTTCATGCCAAGCTTGTTTAACTAATGAAGGGAAAGTAGGGTGTGTAGCCCAGATTGTTTCAAATCAAAAAAATATTTTTTGAGGTAAAGGACAATGCTTTAGTTGTAATAAAAGGGGACAATGATCCGAATGTGTACGTGGGAGGTGTGTGACAAGTGCATCAGGGTAATGACTAAGCCAGTCATAATTTGCTATAAAACGATCAATACGTTCTAGAATATTATGATGATTATAACGACCATTTGTCCAAGTATAGCTGTTGACATGTGATTTTTGACCCTCCCCGAAATTTTACCCATTTTAGCATGTAAATATTTAGTTTAGGCCTAATATCGCCATTTCAACTAATTTTTACTATTTTACTTTATTTTATTACAAGAAAATGAAAAATTACAAAAAATAGGTTTATTAACATTTTATAGTCATTTTTAATCTTAAAAAAAATTACCAAAATAGTACCCTATCTTTATTTTTATAATCTTGACAACACAAAAAAGATAGTTTTATGTTTTATAGTTTAGTTCAATTAATCAAAATTAGTCTTATATTTTTATATTATAATTGTACATAATTTTAGAAGAAAGAATTAGTTTTAGGTTTGTTTATCCCGTTTTTATAGATCTTATAGTCCATTTTTAGTCTTTAGCCCAAAATACCTAGCCCATAGTTCCTAGGCCCATACCCCTAACCTAATCCCTACCCTATATAATACTACCTATACCACAAACACAAGATACCTAAAAAACACTCTAAAAAACCCAATCAGCCGCAACACACAAAAGAAAGAAGAAAACAAAAAAAAAACGGGAAGGGGAACTGGAGGACAAAATGAACGAGCAATAGTTTCCATCTGACTCAAAAATTGACTCCCAATGTTATTGCTTTGTTCACATTTAGTCGATTGAAGATCCAGCCAAAATTTGGCTTTCTCCTCAATATAAAATAACCCCAAATGCCAGTCGCGGTTCCGGTCCCGGGATTCACTATTCCCATGGCTCGTGTTGGTTCTCGCTCTGCTGTGCTCGACTTGGATCTCTTTTCTTATTAATTGAAAATTTTGTGAGGTTCACTCTTCAATCGAATTATTTTTTGATGCTTTATCTGATTTTAAATCTTGAAATCTCCTGCTTGCTTAGTTTATTTAACTATTTATTTGTCCTGTTTTGATAAATTAGTAATCTCTTTCTCTGATTTTCCTTTTGCCTTGTGTTGTCATTGTTGGGTGCATGGAATCAGTTCGTTGATGCAATATGGATTGTAATTGATTTTAATAAGATCTCATTTGTCAAGATGTTTAAATTGGGCTATTTATTTGTCTCTTAGCAGTAGATATTTTATGTGATGCTTCATCCCTCTTCCCGGTGTCAGCAATCCAAATATGTGTTGTTGAGTATATTGACCTTTCAATGGATTTTAGTTCCATATTTCAACTTTGTGATTGAACAGAATAATGGGATTTGGAGATTTTTTGATTATCGAAAAGAATCAGGTCATTAATTTAGCCTTAACAGAATGATCGACGCTGTGTTCTTTGATAGTTATATTTTGCCAAAAGTTGTATGCTCGTTCATCTTTAATTCTGTTAAGGAATCAGTGGCTTTTCTCTTCTTCTGGATATAGATCAAAGGAGTTTCACTTAACTCCTTCTTCTTTTCTGCAAGTGTAGATTGTCTGGCTAGGAAAATATGCTCTTTCACTCCATGAACTCCTGCTATCTTGCATTTAAGATTGTAGAGGTGCCATTCGGATTTGTAGTGAAGTTTTTGCCCAGTATCGTCCACAATCAATAGCTTAAATCCGAAACAGTTATGAGTAGGAATGTCCTCTTATTAATTAAACAAGCCTTCTAAAAATTGAGGTGTGCCATGCCGAATTAAAATCTCAAAACTCATGGCCCTCACTTAATTAATTTTAATCCCTTAGAATCCGAGGCATGTCATTTAGCGAATTTTCATGGCCCTCGCAAAGTTAAAAACGCGTAGCTGCTTTAGGCGCGTTAATAATATTACTTTCCTAAACTCGGGTGTGCATTTCATGTGACCCAAATCCAAATCCTAAAACGTTGAATAAATATGTTGCGGATTGCGGGTGCATTTCATGTGACGCAATCCAAAGACATGTTTTAAACGACGTTCAATCTTCTTTAAAATTAATTAAAAGCGGTTTATAGTTTAAAATGGCGCATAAGTGAAAACATGTATTAAAATCAGATTTTTAGCCAATTATAATAATTTAAGCGACCGTGCTAGAACCACGGGATCCGGGGGTGCCTAACACCTTCCCTCGGGTCAACAGAATTCCTTATTCAGAATTTCTGGTTCGCAGACTCCAATAGGGAAGTCGAAATTTTTCTCGATTTGGGATTTAAATTAAATCAGTGACTTGGGACACCAAAAGCTCGTCCTATCCCAAGTGGCGACTCTAAAAAAAATAAATAAATAATCCCATTTCGAATAATGTCACTTTAAATGGAAAAACTCCCTTATACATTTATCCTTCGGGGTAGGTGTGTAAAGAAGGAGGTGTGACAATAGCGGCTACCTTTATAACCTAGATCAGTAAGGTAGCAATAATTTATACAGTCAATAAACTTATTAGAACGTGAGTTATTAATCTATTGGCCTCCAAATTTATCATTAGCATGAATTATTTCATTAAAATCCCCTCCTATAATCCATGGACCCTTGTAATTATCGTACGAACACATAAGATTATTCCAAAGAATTTGTTTATTACCACAATAAGTAAAAACTGGAAAGCCATCACACCGAAAGCGACACCATCCAGATCAAGAAAACCAGGACCATATGTACTAAATAATATTGGATGTGCAGGAATCGAAAAAAGCAATTCAAATCGCGAATAATATTGCACTACGGATGTACATTAATTAATAGGAAAAAAAGACAATTTTTCCTTTGAGTATAGAAAGAGAATAGGAAAAGAGGAGAGGAGGAAAAAAAAAGAAAAAGAGTGTAGTTGAATTCCCTAGTTTAATGCACTAATAATGGATTGTATATAATTTATAAGTAATCCTTGTTTAGGGCGAGTAATATACTGTCACGACACGAATTTCCCACCCTCGGGAGTCGTGATGGCGCTTACTAGTGAAAGCTAGGCAAGCCAACCAATTGAATTATGTACCTTGTTTCCATTTTAATCCGTTAATAATTAAGGACCAACATTTAATAAACAACAGAATTTAATAAGCGGAAGACTGAAATGAAATGTTTCAATAATACCACCAATACCAATCCATAACAAAACTACCCAAGACTGGTGTCACAATTTCACAGACTGTCTAGGAGTACTACAAATAAAGGTCTAAAAAAGTAATACAACACTGTCTCTGGAAATAGATGAAAGAAACAGGATGAAAGATAGAAGGAGACGCCAAGGCCTGCGGACGCCTGCAGGACTACCTCGGGTCGCCTGGTGAACTGGAAGCAGCAACCTCACTGCGGTCCGAAAACTACAGTATCGGGATCTGCACAAAAGAGTGCAGAGTGTAGTATCAACACAACCGACCCCATGTGATGGTAAGTGCCTGGCCTAACCCCGGCGAAGTAGTGACGAGGCTAGGACCAGACTACCAAATAAACCTGTGCAGTTAAATCATGTACAGCAGAAAATAAAGGCAAAACTTTACAATTAAAGATAGGAAGGGAAAACATGTTGCGGGGAAATATCAAATAACAACGGAAATCCAATAGATAAATGTAAAGAACACTATAACTAAATTATCAGCAAAAATCAGGAAATCAAAGACAAGTGCATGGCATCACCCTTCGTGCTTTACACTCTCTCACAAATATCATGCACGGCATCACCCTTCGTGCTTTACACTCTTCCACCCAAGCAACAATCACAAAGCAATTTGGGTAAGGGAATCAATAACATCACAATAAAATCAAGTAACCACAGAAAACCAATAAATAAACGTAAAGGACATCATAACTCAATTATCAACAAGAATCAGGAAAATCAAGGACAAGTGCACGACATCACCCTTCGTGCTATTACTCTCGTCCTCACCATAAGAATCAATATAATCGGCACGGCATCACCCTTCATGCTTTTACCTCACATAATCATGGCACGGAATGATCCTTCGTGCATTATCACTCATATAAAGGCACGGAATTGTACATCGTGCGGCACGGCATCACCCTTCGTGCATTAACACTCTCTCACAAAATATCATGCACGGCATCACCCTTCGTGCTTTAACATTCTCTCACCAAAACAATGCACAGCATCACCCTTCGTGTTTTAACACTCTTCCTCACCCAAACAACAATCACAAACAATAAGGGCAAGGAATTAAATAGAATCACAATAAAATCATAATGAAAATCCCGGAAAGTGAACAATATTAAAAACAACAACATCCTGGCAAGGAAACAATATTTAAAGCAACAACATCCCGGCAAGGGAACAATATTAAAAAAGCAACAACATCCCGGCAATGGAACAATATTAAAAGCAACAACATCCCGGCAAGGGAGACAATACCATAATCCTCTTCTCTTTTTCACATTTACTTCACAACTCAATTTTACAACTTGAGCCAACGCTCTACAATGCTCAATTACCATTGATACTTTCACAATTCGATTCACAACTTGAGCTAATGCTCTACAATGTTCAAATACCGATAATACTCTCACAAATCAATTCACAACTTGAGCCAACGCTCTTAAATGTTCAATTATAAATTTACTTCCACAAGCCTTGGTCAACAATAGGAATATCACATAAGGTATGAGCAATACAAAACGGAGTCACATTAATCATAGTATAAGACTCATGGGCATGCTTGACACCAACGTATAGATACTTGTCACCATGCCTATACATCGTACCCAACAGTTAACACATAGCAAATAGGACACGACTCCTAATCCCTCTAGCTAAGGTTAGACCAAACACTTACCTCGATGCCACGAGCACAATTCAGGCCTCAATTATTGCTTTACCTCTTGATTCCACCACCAATTCGTTTGTATCTATCCACACGTTACTTAACTATATCAATAAATGCTAAATGAATCAATTCTAATGCATGAAAATAGGTTTTCTAAAGTATTTCCCAAAAAAGTCAAAAATCGACCCAGGGCCCACATGGTCGAAACCCGAGGTTCGA
Source organism: Nicotiana attenuata (assembly GCF_001879085.1). NCBI lineage: Eukaryota > Viridiplantae > Streptophyta > Magnoliopsida > Solanales > Solanaceae > Nicotiana > Nicotiana attenuata. The sequence goes on from NW_017670322.1 coordinate 572,800, forward strand.
ACCAAAACCCGATTACCCATTCACCCACGAACTCAAATTTAATTTGTTTTGAAATCGGACCTCAAATCGAGGTCCAAATCCCCAAAATTTGAAAAACCTAAGTTCTACCCAAAACACCCAATTTCCCCCACGAAAACCTTTGATTTTAAGTTGAAATCATGTGAAAAAATGTTAAAGATTGAAGAAAATGAGTTAGAAATGACTTACAATCGATTTGGAAGAGTAGTTGTCTTTGAAAAATCGCCCAAAGGTGTTTAGGTTTTGAAAAGGTTGAAAAAATGGTTGAAATCCCGTCAGAAATTCATTTTAGCAAGTCTCTGATGTCGCAATTGCGACCAAGGTTCGCAATTGCGAACCCTTAAGAAACCTGCTTTCATCGCATTTGTGATCAGAGGTTCGCATTTGCGAACCTTGAGGATTCCTGCTCTTTTTCGCATTTGCGATCGGGGGTTCACATTTTCGAACCCTGAGGATTCCTGCTCTTTTCGCATTTGCGAAGCAGCTGCCGCAATTGCGATAAATACGTCGCATTTGCGACCAAGGCAGCCCAAGCACATCTTCGCATTTGCGATACAAATACGCATTTGCGAGCCAGGCTTCGCATTTGCAAAGCCTGCAGACCTTCAACTTACCAGCATTTCCCTAAGTTCAAATTCCACTCCGTGGCCTATCCAAAACTCACCCGAGCTCTCAGGGCTCCAAACCAAACATGCACACTAACCTAAAAACATCATACGGACTTGCTCGTGGAATCAAATCATCAAAATAACATCAACAACTATGAATTTAGCATCAAAATCAACGAAAATCTCAAGAACTTTCAAAGTTTCAAATTTTACAATTAAGGTTCCGAATCACGTCATATGACCCCCGTTTCCTACCAAGCTTTACAGGCTCAACTTAAATCACATATAAGACCTGTACCGGGCTCCGGAACCAAAATACGGGCCCGATACCATCAAATTTCAAACACATTTCATTTCCAAAAACTCACATATATTCCAGAGAACAATTTTCTTTAAAAATTCATATCTCGGGCTTGGGACCTCGGAATTCGATTCCGGGCATACGCCCAGGTCCCATATTTTCCTACGGACCCTCCGGGACCGTCAAATCACGGGTCTGGGTCCGTTTGCCCAAAATTTGATCGAAGTCAACTTAAATTCATTTTAAAAGCAAATTTTATCATTTTTCACAGATTTTTAGATAATGGCTTTCCAGATACACGCCCGGACTGCGCATGCAAATCGAGGTGAGACAGAAAGAGGTTTTTAAGGCCTCAGAACACAGAATTTACTTTCAAAACAAGTGATGACCTTTTTGGGTCATCACATCCTCCACCTCTAAAATAACCGTTCGTCCTCGAATTGACATAAGAAGGAAGTACCTGAGTCGGAGAAAAGATGGGGGTATCGGCTCCGCATATTGGACTCGGACTCCCAGGTCGATGCCTCAGCAGGCTGACCTCTCCACTGAACACGAACAGAAGGGAAACTCTTCGATCTCAACTTACGAACCTGCCGGTCTAGAATAGCTACCGGCTCCTCCTCATAGGACAAGTCCTTGTCCAACTAGACAGTGCTGAAATCTAACACGTGGGATGGATCGCCGTGATATTTTCGAAGCATGGGCACATGAAACACTGGATGCACGGCTGATAAACTCGGCAGCAACGCAAGTCTGTAAGCCACCTCCCCCACTCGATCAAGAATCTCAAACGGGCCAATGAAACTAGGGCTAAGCTTGCCCTTCTTTCCAAATCTCATCACGCTCTTTATAGGCGACACCCAAAGCAACACTCGCTCGCCGACCATGATTGCCACATCACGAACCTTACGGTCGGCATAACTCTTTTTTGCCTGAACTAAGCTGTACGAAGCCTATCCTGAATGATCCTGACCTTGTCCAAGGCATCCTGTACTAGATCCGTACCCAAAAATCGAGCCTCCCCCGGCTCAAACCACCCAACCGAGACTGATACCGCCTACCATATAAAGCCTCATAAGGAGCCATCTGAATGCTCGACTGGTAGCTTTTGTTGTAGGCAAACTCCGCTAAAGGCAAAAACTGATCCCACGAGCCTCCAAAGTCAATAACACAAGCTCGGAGCATATCCTCCAAAATCTGAATAGTACGCTCGGACTGCCCGTCCGTCTGAGGACGAAATGCGGAGCTCAACTCGACCCGTGTGCCCAACTCATGCTGAACTGCCCGCCAGAAATGCGAGGTAAACTGCGTACCTCAATCAGAAATGATAGACACGGGCACACCATGAAGACAAACAATCTCCCGGATATAGATCTCAGCTAACCTCTTATAAGAATAGGAGACTGCCACAGGAATGAAATGTGCTGACTTGGTCAGCCTATCAACAATAACCCATACTGCGTCGAACTTCCTCTAGGTCTGTGGGAGCCCAACAACAAATTCCATAGTGATATGCTCCCACTTCCACTCAGGAACCTCAATCTTCTGGAACAAACCACCAGGTCTCTGATGCTCGTACTTTACCTACTGACAATTCAAACACCGAGCCACTTATGCAACGATATCATTCTCCATCCTCCTTCACCAATAATGCTGCCGCAAATCCTGATACATCTTGGCGGTGCCCGGATGAATACAGTACCGAGAACTATGGGTCTCCTCTAAAATCAACTCTCGAAGTCCATCCACATTAGGCACACAAACTCGACCCTGCAGCCTCAAAACTCCATCATCTCCAACTGTAACCTGTTTGGCACCTCCGTGCCGCACTGTGTCCCTAACAACACACAAATGGGGATCAACTTACTGCCGATCTCGAATACGCTCCAATAATGAAGAACGAGTGACTGTGCAAGCTAACACGCGGCTGGGCTTAGAGATATACAACCTCACGAACTGATTTTCCAAAGCCTGAACATCCAAAGCAAGCAGTCTCTCACCGACCGGAATATACACAAGACTGCCCATACTGGATGACTTCTTACTCAAAGCATCGGCCACTATATTAGCCTTTCCCGGATGGTATAAGATAGTGATATCATAGTCTTTCAGTAGCTCCAACCACCTTCTCTGCCTCAAGTTTAGCTCCTTCTGCTTGAACAAATACTGTAGACTCTTGTGATCCGTGAACACCTCACATGACACACCATATAAATAGTGCCTCCAAATCTTCAACGCGTGAACAATGGCTGCTAACTCCAAATCATGGACTGGATAGTTCTTCTCATGAATCTCCAACTGACGCGAAGCATAAGCAATGACCTTGTCATCCTGTCTACACCGCACCAAGTCCAATACGAGATGCATCACAATAAACTGTATATGGCCCTGAACCTGTGGGTAAAACCAACACAGGCGCCATAGTCAAAGCTGTCTTGAGCTTCTGAAAGCTCGCCTCACACTCGTCCGACCACTTGAACTGGGCACCCTTCTGGGTCAACCTGGTCATCGGGGCTGCAATAGATGAAAACCCTCCACAAACCGACGGTAATAGCCTGACAAACCCAAGAAACTCCAGATCTCTGTAGCTGATATAGGTCGAGGCCAGTCCTTGACTGCCTCTATCTTTTTCGGATCCACCTAAATACCCTCTGCTGATACAACGTGACCCAAGAATGCAACTGAACTCAACCAAAACTCACACTTCGAAAATTTAGAATACAACTGACTATCTTTCAAAGTCTGAAGAACCACTGTCAAATGTTGCTCATGTTCCTCCCGGCTGCGGGAATAAATCAAAATATCATCAATGAAGACGATCACGAAGGAACCAAATAAGGTTTGAACACTCGATTCATCAAATCCATGAAAGTTGCTGGGGCATTTGGTATAAATATGAGAATACAATAAGTGAATCAAAAAATGATAATTTGGGGAATAATTATTGGTTTTTTACTAGTAAAATAGGGCAATAAGATTGGTTTAAAAATCTTTAAAAATTAAAGAAAAAATAGGGAAATTCTTGGACATACTTATATATGCATACCTATGCTATTTGAAAGGTATTTTGTATATAAAAATATACAGGGAAAAATTGGGTATCAACAGCTGCCCCTCTTTACCCGGGAAGGATGAAAGAGTTGTCGGGTAAAGATACGATGGCCAATTTTGACCGAATGAAATGGTTTGAAGAGATTTGGCCGTGCTTTGGTTCTTGAGCTTCCTACATATCCCTGGTTTTACAGGAATCAGGCCATATGTAGTTCAGGATCCATCGGCGGAATATGCCGACGAAGGTTTTTTTCAAGAACGGACACAATATTCAGGTTGGGATGAGTGGTCAAGGTTTAGTAGGGCTGCGGGAACTAGAGCGGAATGCTCCTGCAGAGATGGTCGTTGCTCGCCGGTTTACCTGCAAATAAACAATAAAAGCGTATATTGTGCATAAATTTAAACATGATGCAAGTTCCCGTCGGACCATGAATGCTATCTTTGGACGGTTAAGATGACGTCCATAGACCATGATGTCCTGGGCCATGAAGCGTATAATAAAGGATTCGCAGGCTATGAAATGATGCTCTCGGGCTATGAGAATGATGCCTCCGAACAATGATGCCTTTGAATAATGATATGTAAGAGATTAAAAGGGGTCCTCGGGCCATGGCATGACGTTCTCGGGCTATGGAAATGGTGCCTCCGAACAATGACGCCTTTGGAAAGTTTGGCGATCTTTCAGCCCATGAGATGCAGTTGGTGGCGATCTTTCAGCCGATGCAGGATGTAAATAAAGGGGGTGATCTTTCAGCCGATGCAAGATGTAAATAAAGGTGGCGATATTTCAGCCGATGCAAGATGTAAGTAAAATGGCGATTTTTCAGCCGATGCAGGTGTAAATAAAGTGGCGATGTTTCAGCCGATGCAAGAAGTAAATAAAGTGGCGATATTTCAGCCATGCAAGATGTAAATAAAGGTGGCGATATTTCAGCCATGCAGGTGTAAATAAAGTGGCGATGTTTCAGCCGATGCAGGTGAGAATAAAGGTGACAATATTTCAGCCGATGCAGGTGAGAATAAAGGTGGCAATATTTCAGCCGATGCAGGTGAGAATAAAGGTGGCGATATTTCAGCCAATGCAAGTGAAAATAAAGGTGGCGATATTTCAGCCGATGCAGATGAAAATAAAGGTGGCGATATTTCAGCCATGCAAGATGTAAATAAAGGTGGCGATATTTCAGCCATGCAGATGGAGGTAGAGCTTAACCTCGGAAGGCAGAATGGTAGCCTTATGCAATGCAAGAATGCAGATGGAGACAGAGCTTAGTCTCGGAAGGCAGAATGGTAGCCTTATGCAATGCAAGAATGCAGATGGAGACAGAGCTTAGTCTCGGAAGGCAGAATGGTAGCCTTATGCAATGCGATAAAAGGTGAATAGTAATAAAATTTTCTTAGCTGATAACTGGTAGCTGGTTGTGATATTGTAGCTGCTGGAGATATTGTGTGCGGATAGCAACTGTGAATAGGTGACGGTTCTGAGAGTTATATTCCTGAACAATATGAATATATTCTATGATTTTGCGACTCGGGTGCCTGCATTCAAAGAAAAATCGTGAATTTTGTAAAGGGGAAAGGTTAGTTCGTGTCCCCGCTGACTTTGCTTAACCTGATCAACTCTGTTGTGGTGATACTGTATTATTGGGTAAGCGTTGCTAAACAAAGCAACTTTGGTAACAGACATGCATGAGTTTGTTAAAAATATGACATGAGTATATATTTAAGAAATAGTTTTTAGATGAACCGACGACTGTGACGTGGTTCAGGACATTGCAACCTCTCTCGCTTCGGAATTTTGAGGGTCCTCCTCAAAATTCTGCCCCAATTTACTGGGTTGCTGCTTCTGACGGCTGCTTGCGATGATCGGCTGAAGTTACTTCAGAATTTTGAGGGTCCTCCTCAAAATTCTGCCCCAGTTGCCAATTGCGGGGGGAAATGAAAATTTTATCGCATTGTGACCGAGCCCATAAGGTTGCCTACGTATCCCCTCTTAAACGGGAATCAGGTCAGATGTAGTTCAAATTACATCATATAGGAAAACATAAGATTACACATAGTAGCGCTTGACTGCATCTGAATTGATTGGTTTTGGCCAAACTTCCCCGTCCATTTCTGCAAGTATAAGGGCTCCTCCTGTCAGAACCCAGTGAACCATGTATGGACCCTACCAGTTGGGGGAGAATTTCCCTTTGGCTTCATCTTGATGCGGGAAAATTTTCTTTAACACCAGCTGCCCCGGTGTGAACCGTCTTGGTTTGACTCTCTTGTTGAAGGTTCTGGACATCCTGTTCTGATAAAGCTGACCGTGGCAAACTGCGTTCATTCTCTTTTTATCTATAAGAGCTAGTTGCTTGTAACGACTCTTCACCCATTCTGCATCGTCGAGCTCAGCTTCCTGTATGATCCTTAAGGAAGGAATTTCTACTTCGGCGGGAATGACTGCCTCTGTACCATAAACCAACATATAGGGAGTTGCCCCAGTTGACGTGCCGACTGTGGTGCGATACCCCAGTAGCATGAAGGATAGCTTTTCGTGCCATTGCTTATGCTTCTCTATCATTTTCCTCAATATCTTCTTGATGTTTTTGTTGGCGGCTTCTACGGCTCCATTCATCTGGGGCCTGTAGGCTGTGGAATTCTTGTGTTTGATCTTGAAGGTCTCACACATAGCTTTCATTAAGTCACTGTTGAGGTTGGAGCCATTATCAGTAATAATTGAATCCGGGACCCCGAACCGACAAATAATACGGTCGCGGACAAAGTCTGCCACGACTTTCTTAGTCACTACTCTGTAAGATGCTGCTTCGACCCATTTGGTGAAATAGTCGATTGCCACTAAGATAAACCTGTGCCCGTTGGACGCGGCCGGCTCGATTGGACCAATAACATCCATTCCCCAAGCGGCGAAAGGCCATGATGAGCATGTTGCATTAAGCTCATTTGGAGGTACCTTTATCATGTTTGCATGTACCTGACAGCGGTGGCATTTTCGGACGTACTGGATGCAGTCCGTTTCCATGGTCATCCAGAAGTAACCAGCTCGGAGGATCTTCTTTGCTAAGACAAAACTGTTCATATGCGGACCACAGGTCCCGGCATGAATTTCCTCTAGCAGTTTAGATGCTTCCTTTGCGTTGACACACCTTAATAATCCCAAATCAGGAGTCCTCCTATATAGGATTCCTCCGCTGTGAAAGAAATTGTTGGACAACCTTCGAAGTGTGCGCTTCTAAGTGGTATTTGCAAGTTCTGGGTATTCTCCTTTTGCCAAATATTCCTTGATGTCGTGAAACCAAGGTTTTCCATCTGCTTCTCCTTCGACATGAGCACAATAGGCTGGCTGATCATGGATCTTCACTGGAATAGGATCAATGAAGTTCGTATCTGGATGCTGTATCATGGACGATAGGGCAGCCAATGCATCGGCAAACTCATTCTGGACTCAGGGAACATGCTGGAACTCTGTCTTTGTGAACCTCTTTTTCAATTCCTGCACATGGTGCAGATAAGGGAGTATCTTGGAATTCTTAGTCGCCCATTCTCCCTGTACCTGATGTATGAGTAGGTCTGAGTCCCCAATTACTAGCAATTTTTGGATGTTTATGTCAATGGCCATCTTGAACCCTAAGATGCAGGCTTCGTACTCAGCCATATTGTTGGTGCATGGGAACCTGAGTTTGGCAGACACCGGATAATGCTGACCGGTTTCTGATACTAGGACTGCTCTATGCCAACTCCTTTGAAATTCGCTGCTCCGTCGAAAGAAATTCTCCAACCGTCATAGGACTCTGCAATATCTTCTCTTATGAATGATACCTCTTCATCTGGAAAATACGTTTTCAGGGGTTCGTATTCTCCGTCCACAGGGTTTTCAGCAAGGTGATGCGCTAGTGCCTGTCCTTTGATTGCTTTCTGCGTTACGTAGACAATGTCGAATTCACTCAACAGGATTTGCCACTTGGCGAGCTTGCCGGTAGGCATGGGCATCTGGAAGATGTACTTCAAAGGATCCATCCTTGACATGAGATATGTAGTATAGGCACAGAAGTAGTGTCTCAGCTTCTGGGCCACCCAAGTTAAAGCACAACAGGTGCGTTCTAATAGAGAATACCAGGCCTCGTACGAAGTGAACTTTTTGCTGAGGTAGTAAATGGCCTGTTCTTTCTTTCCTGTCTCGTCATGCTGCCCCAGGAAGCAACTGAAGGCACCATCTAACACTGCGATGTAGAGTAGCAACGGTCTACTTGGCTCAGGCGGGACTAAGACTGGTGGTGTTGATAAGTATTCCTTGATTCTGTCGAAAGCTTTTTGGCATTCATCGGTCCATTTGGTGGCGGCATCCTTTTTCAACATCTTGAAGATCGGCTCACAGATAACTGTAGATTGTGCTATGAACCGCCTGATGTAGTTGAGTCTCCCAAAGAAACTCATTACGTCTTTCTTGTTCCTTGGCGGTGGCAATTCTTGAATGTCTTTGATCTTCGATGGATCCAGTTCTATTCCCCAGCGACTCACAATAAACCCAAGCAATTTTCCAGCTGGAACCCCGAATGCACATTTTGCGGAATTCAGTTTCATGTTGTATCTTCTCAGTCTGTTGAAAAACTTCCTCAGATCTTCCATGTGATCAATGGCTTTCTTGGACTTGATGATGACATCATCCACATATACTTCGATCTCCTTGTGTATCAATCAGGATGTGTATGTTTGGCAAGGGGAAGTCGTCTTTTGGACTGGCCCGATTGAGGTCCCGGTAGTTGACACAGACTCTGAACTTCCCATCCTTCTTTGGTACTCGCACAATGTTGGCTAACCATGTTGTATATTCTATTACCCTGAGAACTTTGGCTTTGACCTGCTTGGTGACTTCTTCCTTGATTTTCAAACTCATATCTGGCTTGAATTTTCTGAGCTTCTACTTTACCGGCGGACAGGTTGGATCAGTTGGAAATTTATGAGCCATATTATATGTACTCAGACCAGTCATGTCGTTGTACGACCAGGCGAATATGTCCTCATATTCTCTTAGAAACTCTGTATACTCTTCCTTTTCTGACGGTGATAAGTGAACGCTGATTCGTGTTTCTGTGACATATTCTGCATCTCCCAGGTTAACAATCTCAGTCTCGTCCAGGTTGGACTTAGGTCTGTTCTCAAAATTCTCAACTTCTTTAACAATCTCTTCCTGTATATCATCTTCCTCTGAATCTATGTCCGTTTGTTGCGTTGTCTCGTTGCATGTCACAGTCATTGGTTCATCAAGATAAGTAATAGTAATGCTGTATAAATAAAGTAATGAGAGAAAATAATAAGAGTAAGATT